>NC_138304.1:84575000-84745000 GCF_965601325.2 Salmo salar | reverse complement strand
TACAGTGCACTATAAAGCCTTAGAGCTCAGGTCAAAAGTAGTGCACTTTAGAGCCTTAGGGCTCAGGTCAAAAGTAGTGCACTATAGAGCCTTAGGGCTCAGGTCAAAAGTAGTGCACTATAGAGCCTTAGGGCTCAGGTCAAAAGTAGTGCACTATAGAGCCTTAGAGCTCTGGTCAAAAGTAGTGCACTATAGAGCCTTGGGGCTCAGGTCAAAAGTAGTGCACTATAAAGCCTTTCAGCTCAGGTCAAAAGTAGTGCACTATAGAGCCTTTCAGCTCAGGTCAAAAGTAGTGCACTATAGAGCCTTAGGGCTCAGATCAAAAGTAGTGCACTATAGAGCCTTAGGGCTCAGGTCAAAGTAGTGCACTATAGAGCCTTAGGGCTCAGGTCAAAAGTAGTGCACTATAGAGCCTTAGGGCTCAGGTCAAAAGTAGTGCACTATAGAGCCTTAGGGCTCAGGTCAAAAGTAGTGCACTATAGAGCCTTAGAGCTCTGGTCAAAAGTAGTGCACTATAGAGCCTTGGGGCTCAGGTCAAAAGTAGTGCACTATAAAGCCTTAGGGCTCAGGTCAAAAGTAGTGCACTATAAAGCCTTAGGGCTCAGGTCAAAAGTAGTGCACTATAGAGAATAGATTGCCATTTGGGATGCTCTCTAGAATCTAGGTCAGAGGAAGTCTAAGGCTTTAATTTCTTAATTTCAGGGATTTTATCATAATAGAATAATCCATATTCCCCCATCGTTCACTATCATTATATTCATTTCTGCAAAACCCATATATTAAAGCAGTATCTGAAATATGGCACATGAATTTGAATTGAATTTCTCTTTATTGGCCAGAATAATGATATGTGGTTTTCATGGTTAAAAACGTTCCTCATTTCAATAGAAATATAATTTCTCTTTCAGTTCCTTCCGGTCTTGTCTGAAGAGGACTCATGCACTACTTGTATAGATTCTGACCCTGTGTCTGGAACATTGTAAAGTGTTCTCTGGTTTCATTAGAAGGCATTCAATCTGCCATTCAACAGAACACCTTTATAGCTCTACCATGATTGATTCATGATAGGAAATAGGATTTTGTGGGAGCCACACACACAGCGCATGCGCACACACACGCACACGCACACACATATCAAAGGAGTAATCAACATAAATATATATCACATGGCCTAGCAGCCAATCTCATAACCCTTAAAGTCTGGCACTTGAACAACCCTCCTGAACATATCAGTGGCGTGTATTCATGGATGCCAAGGGAAGCCAGGCTTCCCAAAATATTTGACCAATAAAAATATTTGATATTTTATCTCTCTCTTTCTTTTAATAATTTGAAGTCAATTCGCAAGTGGCTGAATCTCACTGGAGAAATGATCAGAGCGAGGGAAACAGCGACCCTCTGTCTCAGTATGTGTGTATCTCAGTAGGTATCTGATGCTGTCTGGACTGAAAGATTTTAACATGTTGCCGTCGTAGCATTTGATGCCAGCAAGCATTTGGCCTCCCTTAAAAATTATAAAATAATTAGCCAATCAGTGTTGAGCTGAGTTCAACTGTGGGCTGTCCTGGTGCAGCAAAATGCCACCCAAGGGTGAACAGTTTGGATTTGGCTTCAGACCAATGAAATTGCTTCCTTCGCAAAACGTCATTTTCAGAAAAACTTGCCCGTTTCTGGTCCGCTTGTGTTGATGTCCTGCAGTAGCTAGCTTGCTAAATCATCCCTCTCCTAAGCCATGGATGGGGATGGGGATTTGGACTTGTGGTAATTGGGATTTGGATTTGTGGTTTTGACTTAATTCTCTGTACAGGCCAATGATTATGATGGGGATCTAACCATAAATTCATGTTGTGCCACTGGCCAGAGCGAATTGAAGTTCAATATGTAGCCTAGTAGGCTCACATTAACTAGCTAGCTAGCTGACTTAGCTGTTCATTGTTCTCCATACGAGAAGGTCAGGCTAGCAAGTATTTTAGCTAGGTAGCTAAAAAACTAAAAGTGTACTTACTGTATGAGAGAGCCATAGACCGTTTTGCCAACATGATAGAGAGGAGGATGGCATTGGTGTTCAACTAGTCTATAAATAGGTTGAGTCCCCCCCAAAAAAGTGATCTGGTTTTGTGATGAAACAAACTAATATCTAGTTGAATTTATACTGCCACTATGTGACTGTTGTCTTTTTGTTGTCACGGCTTTACTGTATATCACGGTAGCGTATGAATGAATGGGTTATTGAGCAAACAACAGGTTTTAATATGGCTTTGTTACTGGCTTGGCTTTGCTTCCTCAGTGATTTTCCCCCATGCACCACTACTGTATACATTGTCTCATAAAGGTTCAATACAGAAAACAATGTGCTAAAATCAGGTCCAGTCATGCACAGTTTTATCCAGATTTATTGGCACCATTGATAAAGATGAGCATTTTGTATAAAATAAATAATACAAATACTGAGCTATATTGCATATTAGACCTCAGGATGAGACCCAGATGCAGACAGTTCGAATCACAGAAGTTTAGTAACAAAATACGGGAAATCGGGGCAGACAAAACGACAGGTCAAGGGCAGGTCGGTAATCCAGGGCAGAGTCCGTAAGGTACAGAACAACGGGCAGGCTCAGGGTCAGGGCAGGCAGAGGTCAGTAATCCAGGGCAGAGTCAGAAAGGTACAGAAAAACGGGCAGGCTCAGGGTCAGGGCAGGCAGAGGTCAGTAATCCAGGGCAGAGTCAGAAAGGTACAGAATGGCAGGCAGGCTCAGGGCAGGCAGAGGTCAGTAATCCAGGGCAGAGTCAGAAAGGTACAGAATGACAGGCAGGCTCAGGGTCAGGGCAGGCAGAGGTCAGTAATCCAGGGCAGAGTCAGAAAGGTACAGAACGACAGGCAGGCTCAGGGTCAGGGCAGGCAGAGGTCAGTAATCCAGGGCAGAGTCAGAAAGGTACAGAACGACAGGCAGGCTCAGGGTCAGGGCAGGCAGAGGTCAGTAATCCAGGGCAGAGTCAGAAAGGTACAGAACGGCAGGCAGGCTCAGGGCAGGCAGTGGGCAGTAATCCAGGGCAGTGTTAGAAAGGTACAGAACGGCAGGCAGGCTCAGGGCAGGCAGAGGTCAAAACTGGAAGAACTAGAAAATAGGGACTAGAGAGAACAGGAGTACGGGGAAAACCACGCTGGTAGGCTTGACGAGACAAGACGAACTGGCAACAAACAAACTGAAAACACAGGTATAAACACACAGGGGATAATGGGGAAAATGGGCAACACCTGGAGGGGGTGGAGACAATCACAAGACAGGTGAAACAGATCAGGGTGTGACATTGAATGCTATTTTTTGGGAGGGAAATTATATTATTTTATGCTAATACAATTGCTCAGAGAAAGAGATTTTGTTTAATAAGTAATAAAAACAATCTAAAAAGAGGGTCTAAAAATTGTTAAAAAAAATAAATATATATATTATTGTCACTCCTGTTTTCAATACTCCAGCACTCTCCTGTTTCAAGGACAATGGCACTGAGCCTTTTCCTAAATTGTTTTATGAGATTGGAGAACACATTGGGAAGGATGTTAGACCATTCCTGATTCCTCCATACAGAATCTTTCCAGATCATTGATATGTATCTGTCTCATGGACTGCCCTCTTTAATTCAATGGGGTTCAACTCCGGAGACTGAGATGGCCATTGCAAAATAGTTTTTGGGCTAAAATGTCCTGGTACTTGGTAGAGTTCATGATGCAGTTGACCTTAACAAGGGCCCCATGACTAGTGGAAGAAAAACATCCCTATAACATCAAAGATCCACCACTATCTTTTAAAGTGGGTATGAGGTACTTTTCTGCATATGCTTCCATTTTTTGACGCCAAACCCACCACTGGTGTGCGTGGCCAAAGAGCTCTATTTTCATGTCATCTGATCATAGCACCGGTTCCAATCCAAGTGCCAATGCAGTTTAACAAACTCCAGGCGGTGTTTGTATAAGGTTAATTGGTATTGTAGTTTAGTCAGGACGTGGCAGAGGGTATTCGTTTTATGTGGTTCGGGGTGATTGTTCTGTGTTAGCCTTGTGCCGTGCAGACTGTCAGTAAATCGTTCGTTTTCTTGTTTATTGTTTTTGTATTCGTTTTGGAGTGAATAAATGTTCAAAATGAACAATCACATACCTGCTGCGTTTTGGTCTACCTTTTCCGACAACGATTTCGCAATATCGTCAGAAGACGAAGATAAGTGTGACAGAATCACCCACCAACTATGGACCAAGCAGCAGAGGAAGGAGCAGAGGGACTTCGAGTTGGACTGGTGGGAGAAGTGGACCTGGGAGGAAGTTCTGGACGGGGCCGGACCTTGGCACCAGGCTGGGGATTATCGCCGCCCGCAGTGGGAAATTGAGGCAGCCAAGGCAGAGAGGCGGAGGTACGAGGCCATGGACGCGCTGAGGGAGAAGCACGAGAGGCACCCCCAAGAATTTTTTTTTGGGGGGCACACAGGTAGTTTGGCTAGGCATAGGAAGAGCCGGAAGCTAGCTACCCGTGGTTATATGGAGGAGCGTATGGGGTGGAGAGCGCCATGTTTCGCTGAGGAGCGCACTATCTCACCCATACGCACGCACAGTCCGGTGCGCGTTGTTCCAGCCCCTCGCAGGTGCCGTGCTAGAGCGGGCATCCAGCCTGGTAGGAGGATGCCTGCGCAGCGCATCTGGTCGCCGATACGCCTCCGAGGACCAGGCTACCCAACTCCCGCTCTACGCACGGCTACCATCAGGCCCCTGCACAGCCCAGTCTGCCCTGTACCAGCACACCGCTCGTACAGGGCTACTAGTTCCATCCAGCCAAGACGGGTTGTGCAGGAGGTAAGATCAAGACCGACTGTGCGCCTCCATAGCCCTGGGTTTCCAGCTCCTGTCTCTCGTGCGGACCCGGAAGTGCGTCAACCCAGTCCGACTCGTCCTGTCCCCGCTCCCCGCACTAGCCTTCAAGTGCGTAAACCCAGCCACGCCAGTCAACAGTCACCGGAGCTGCCCGCCAGTCAACAGTCGCCGGAGCTGCCCGCCAGTCAACAGTCGCCGGAGCTGCCCGCCAGTCAACAGTCGTCGGAGCTGCCCGCCAGTCAACAGTCGTCGGAGCTGCCCGCCAGTCAACAGTCGTCGGAGCTGCCCGCCAGTCAACAGTCGTCGGAGCTGCCCGCCAGTCAACAGTCGTCGGAGCTGCCCGCCAGTCAACAGTCGTCGGAGCTGCCCGCCAGTCAACAGTCGTCGGAGCTGCCGGAGTGGCCAGACTGCCCTGAACTGCCGGAGTGGCCAGACTGCCCTGAACTGCCGGAGTGGCCAGACTGCCCTGAACCGCCGGAGTGGCCAGACTGCCCTGAACCGCCGGAGTGGCCAGACTGCCCTGAACCGCCGGAGTGGCCAGACTGCCCTGAACCGCCGGAGTGGCCAGACTGCCCTGAACCGCCGGAGTGGCCAGACTGCCCTGAACCGCCGGAGTGGCCAGACTGCCCTGAACCGCCGGAGTGGCCAGACTGCCCTGAACCGCCGGAGTGGCCAGACTGCCCTGAACCGCCGGAGTGGCCAGACTGCCCTGAACCGCCGGAGTGGCCAGACTGCCCAGAACCGCCGGAGTGGCCAGACTGCCCAGAACCGCCGGAGTGGCCAGACTGCCCAGACTGTCCCGAGTGGCCAGACTGCCCAGACTGTCCCGAGTGGCCAGACTGCCCAGACTGTCCCGAGTGGCCAGACTGCCCAGACTGTCCCGAGTGGCCAGACTGCCCAGACTGTCCCGAGTGGCCAGACTGCCCAGACTGTCCCGAGTGGCCAGACTGCCCAGACTGTCCCGAGTGGCCAGACTGCCCAGACTGTCCCGAGTGGCCAGACTGCCCAGACTGTCCCGAGTGGCCAGACTGCCCAGACTGTCCCGAGTTGCCAGACTGCCCAGACTGTCCCGAGTTGCCAGACTGCCCAGACTGTCCCGTGTTGCCAGACTGCCCCGATCATGTCTCGCTCCATCCACCAACGCCACGTTGCACCACAGACTGTCCAGGAGTTGGCGGATGCTTTAGTCCAGGTCTGGGAGGAGATCCCTCAGGAGACCATCCGCCACCACATCAGGAGCATGCCCAGGTGTTGTAGGGAGGTCATACAGGCACGTGGAGGCCACACACACTACTGAGCCTCATTTTGACTTGTTTTAAGGACATTACATCAAAGTTGGATCAGCCTGTAGTGTGGTTTTCCACTTTAATTTTGAGTGTGACTCCAAATCCAGACCTCCATGGGTTGATAAATTGGATTTCCATTGATTATTTTTGTGTGATTTTGTTGTCAGCACATTCAACTATGTAAAGAAAAAAGTATTTAATAAGATTATTTATTTCATTCAGATCTAGGACGTGTTGTTTAAGTGTTCCCTTTATTTTTTTGAGCAGTATATTTTACCTGACTGACTCACCCCCCATAATGCTTCCACATGATGTCATCTGAGTCACCCACTCACTTGATTTGTGTTAGATAAGACCATAAACAGAGGGAGGGGGAGGAGAGGAGACATACAATACGCAAAAAGGACCCTACCTTCACATCAGCGCCGTCCTTTATGCAAGGGTTAAGCTAGTGTGTGTGTGTGTGTGTGAGTGTGTGTGTGCGCATGCGTGTCTGTATGTGCGTGTCTGCGTGTGCGTGTGCGTGGCTGTGTGTGCGTGGCTGTGTGTGCGTGTCTGCGTGTGCATGTCTGCGTGTGCATGTCTGTGTGTGCGTGTACATATTTCAGACTGATCTACCCACCCCAAGGCTAAGGGAAAGGAAAACGGAAAGGGGGATACCTAGTCAGTTGTACAACTGAATGCATTCAACTGAAATGTGTCTTCTGCATTTAACCCAACCCCTCTGAATGAGAGACGTGGGGTGAGCTGCCTTAATCCACATCCACGTCATCGGCTCCTGGGGAGCAGTGGGTTAAGTGCCGGATGCTCTCCACACTGTAGCACCCCTGTAGTTATTAGTGTGTGATTCTAATTGTCTTCTCATTACGGTGACTGGAGGAGGGAGGAACCTGATAGCATAGCATAGCATAGCTAGCCCCAGGCATTCAACACACGCATCTGCTAACCGCTAACCCTAATCACTAGTCATCGCCAATCACAAAGACATTAGTCACACACTCACACACACACACACTCACGCACGTACACACACACACACACACACAAATTAGTCACACATTAGTCACAGTCACACAATCTTTATTTCATAACAGAATCAAATTTGTATTTCTTGTTTTAATCAAATTGATGATATATTGGTTGAACCTTTCCGTAATGTGTTTTAGTACAGGCTTTATTACATCAATGTCACTCCATTTGTTCCATTAATAAAACCATGAGACAATGAAAAGGTCAAATCATTGTCACCAACAGTGACACACAAATAGACTACAGTATACACATCAAGAGCTGTACCACAACTCAGAGTGGTGCTGATCTAGGATCAGGTCCTACCTGTCCATGTAATCTTATTCATTGTGTTCTAAAAGGCACAACTGATCCTAAATCAGCACTCCTACACTGAGATGCTTTATACCTACCCATAAGAAGGACCATAATGGGACATAACAACATTACTATGACCAGGGATATAAAGCCATAACAACATAACTATGACCAGGGATATAAAGCCACAACAACATAACTATGACCAGGGATATAAAGGCATTGGAGGTCGACCGATTATGATTTTTCAACGCTGATGCCGATACCGATTATTGGAGGACCAAAAATGCCAATACCGATTAATCGTCCAATTTTTTTAAATGTATTTATTTATTTGTAATGATGACAATTTCAACAATACTGAATGAACATTTTTATTTTAACTTCATATAATACATCAATAAAATCAATTTAGCCTCAAATAAATAATGAAACATGTTTAATTTGGTTTAAATAATGCAAAAACAAAGTGCTGGAGAAGAAAGAAAAAGTGCAATATGTGGCATGTAAAGAAGCTAACGTTTAAGTTCCTTCCTTAGAACATGAGAACATATGAAAGCTGGTGGTTCCTTTTAACATGAGTCTTCAATATTCCCAGGTAAGAAGTTTTAGGTTGTAGTTATTATAGGCATTATAAGACTATTTCTCTATATACCATTTGTATTTCATATACCTTTGACTATTGGATGTTCTTATAGGCACTTTAGTATTTTCAGTGTAACATTATAGCTTCTGTCCCTCTCCTCGCCCCTACCTGTGCTCGAATCAGGAACACATCGACAACAGCCACCCTCGAAGCATCGTTACCCATCGCTCCACAAAAGCCGCGGCTCTTGCAGAGCAAGGGGAACACCAACTTGAAGGTCTCAGAGCGAGTGACGTCACCGATTGAAACGCTATTAGTGCCCACCCCACTAACTAGCTAGCCATTTCACATCGGTTAACCCAGCCCAATCTCGGGAGTTGATAGGCTTGAAGTCATAAACAGCTCAATGCTTGAAGCACAGCGAAGAACTGCTGGCAAACGCACGAAAGTGCTGTTTGAATGAATGCTTACGAGCCTGCTGCTGCCTACCACCGCTCAGTCAGACTGCTCTATCAAATATCAAATCATAGACTTAATTATAACATATTAACATACAGAAAGACGAGCCTTAGGTCATTAATATGGTCAAATCCGGAAACTATCATTTCGAAAACAAAACGTTTATTCTTTCAGTGAAATACGCAACCGTTCCGTATTTTATCTAACAGGTGGCATCCTTAAGTCTAAACATTGCTGTTACATTGTACAACCTTCAATGTCATGTCATAATTATGTACAATTCTGGCAAAATAATGACGGTCTTTGTTAGGAATAAATGGTCTTCACACAGTTCGCAATGAGCCAGGCAGCCCAAACTGCTGCATATACCCTGACTGCTTGCACGGAATGCAAGAGAAGTGACACAATTTCCCTAGTTAAAATAAATTCATGTTAGCAGGCAATATTAACTAAATATGCAGGTTTAAAAATATATACTTGTGTATTGATTTTAAGAAAGGCATTGATGTTTATGGTTAGGTACACATTGGTGCAACTACAGTGCTTTTTTCGCGAATGCGCTTGTTAAATCATCACCCGTTTGGTGAAGTAGGCTGTGATTCGATGAGAAATTAACAGGCACCGCATCGATTATATGCAACGCAGGACACGTTAGATAAACTAGTAATATCATCAACCATGTGTAGTTAACTGGTGATTATGTTAAGATTGATTATTTTTATAAGATAAGTTTAATGCTAGCTAGCAACTTACCTTGGCTTCTTGCTGCACTCTAACAGGTAGTCAGCCTGCCACGCAGGCTCCTCGTGGAGTGCAATGTAAGGCAGGTGGTTAGAGCGTTGGACTAGTAACCGGAAGGTTGCAAGATCGAATCCCTGAGCTGACAAGGTAAAAATCTGTCGTTCTGCCCCTGAACAAGGCAGTTAACCCACCGTTCCTAGGCCGTCATTGAAAATAAGAATGTGTTCTTAACTGACTTGCCTAGTTAAATAAAGGTGTTTAAAAAAAACGCCGTCCACAATCGGTGTCCAAAAATGACTATTACCGATTGTTATGAAAACTTGAAATCGGCCCTAATTAATCGTCCGTTCCGATTAATCGGTCGACCTCTAAAAGCCATAACAACATAACTATGACCAGGGATATAAAGCCATAACAACATAACTATGACCAGGGATATAAAGCCATAACAACATAACTATGACCAGGGATATAAAGCCATAACAACATTACTATGACCAGGGATATAAAGCCATAACAACATAACTATGACCAGGGATATAAAGCCATAACAACATAACTATGACCAGGGATATAAAGCCATAACAACATAACTATGACCAGGGATATAAAGCCATAACAACATTACTATGACCAGGGATATAAAGCCATAACAACATAACTATGACCAGGGATATAAAGCCATAACAACATAACTATGACCAGGGATATAAAGCCATAACAACATAACTATGACCAGGGATATAAAGCCATAACAACATAACTATGACCAGGGATATAAAGCCATAACAACATAACTATGACCAGGGATATAAAGCCATAACAACATTACTATGACCAGGGATATAAAGCCATAACAACATAACTATGACCAGGGATATAAAGCCATAACAACATAACTATGACCAGGGATATAAAGCCATAACAACATAACTATGACCAGGGATATAAAGCCATAACAACATAACTATGACCAGGGATATAAAGCCATAACAACATAACTATGACCAGGGATATAAAGCCATAACAACATAACTATGACCAGGGATATAAAGCCATAACAACATAACTATGACCAGGGATATAAAGCCATAACAACATAACTATGACCAGGGATATAAAGCCACAAGGACATAAAGGAAACAATGGCATGATGGTCACAAGACATGAGGTGAAATAGACAACATTAGCATAATGTTATAACAGCACCAGGACAATGACATCTATGGATCAAAGGCAGAGGGTACACATGGAAGTGAGATATTGACATAAGGACGTAACACTGTAATGTCTTTAGTTTAGACGCAGCTGATGTATATGCACTGCTGGTCCGTGTGTATGTGTGTGTGCGTGTGTTTCTAGACCACAGCTGACTGACTAAACCCTATTTTAAAAGCGCTGGGTCAGAGAGTGTGAGGGAGAGCGAGATTGGGTAAGATGTTCTCTAGGTCTGTTGTTTATAACATCCCCTCCTCTTTTATTGTCCTCCTGTTCTCTTCTCTTATCGTTTACTTGTGTCCTTATCTTTGCACCCCTTATTCTCTAAATCCTGCTATATTCATCTTTCCTTCTCTCTTCTTTCGCCCTTTCCCTTTCTCCTCTTATTTCCTCTTCCTGCCTCGACCTCTCCCTGCCCCTTTTTTCTCCCTAGTTGGTCCTCCTGTCATCCCTCTCTCCTCCTCCCATTCCCTTCTTCTACTCTTCTCCATTCTAAGGGGGGATAAGGGATGCCAGTCTGTCCCGCTGTTGTACATCCCCCTCTCTTCCTCCCTCTCTCCATCCCTCTACCCCTCTCTTACACCTCCCCCCTACCAAACCCCCACCTGCCCTGTTCCCTACACCTCTCTAAATCCCTCTCTCCTCTCTCCATCCCTCTCTCCTCTCCCAAACCCTCCATCCTTCCCACTGTTCTACCTCTCCGGGGGTTTTATGTTGCCAGTCTGTCCTGCTGTTCCACCGATCTGCTCTCCAAGTGAAACACACAATCACCTCCCAGGGTTGCCAGACAGAGTGTCCTGCTGTTCCACCGATCTGCTCTCCAGGTGAGGGGTTGTCGGTCTGTATCTCCTCACCCTGACCGCTCATTCGTGTTGGATGAAACCAGGAATTATCTGGCAACAACCTGGGGTTACATCTGGTCAGTACTTGAAGTGGAGTATGAAAAAGGTGCCGGTACTCATGAAGGCAGTAAAATACACATGTTCGCTACAATGGAACACCAGTAGCGTTAAAAACCACTCCAACAAGTCAAGAGATTTCAATTTCAGATTTTGCTTCATTGTGTGAAGCAGCATTTATAGAAACACATCAGAACCATTCACATGATTGATTTCTTGTTTCTATCGGTTCACTTCTTTATAATCATCACTTTCCAATAAATAATCACTCTCAGCTTTATTTCATCTTTTGTGGCAAAAAAAAGCACAAATCATTTGTCCGTTTTTGTGTTTTGCAGAAATCAACAGGACATTCTGCTTTTCTCTGGTTCAGGCAGAACTCAGAATGGTGCTCTCTCTATGCCCCGTGTCTCCATAGTAACAGGGAAATAAATGACAGGCGTAAAACAGAAAGGAGGTGGTATAAGGAGAAGGCTACAGTAATACACACGTACACACACACATACGCACACACACACGCACACACATACACGTACTCACACATGCACACATGCACACACACACACACACACACACTGCGGGTAAGTGTACTACTAGTTAGATTGTGTCCTCGTCTGGGTCCATACTTCATGCTCATCAGCGTAATATTACTGATGCTTAGCCAGAATCCTTTAAGCAGAGTTCTGCCAATAAGGTTTGAGATTCAAGGGGAGCAAGAGGAGAGATGGTTAAAGAAAGGAGCGAGGGGGAGGAAAGGGGAGAGGGGGAGGAAAGGGGAGAGGGGAGGGCGGGAAAGGTTGTGCCATATGGTAGTGGAGTGACTTCCTCAGCCAGACACACAGTGTGTGTGTGTGTGTGTGTGTGTGTGTGTGTGTGTGTGTGTGTGTGTGTGTGTGTGTGTGTGTGTGTGTGTGTGTGTGTGTGTGTGAGAGGGGGAGAGAAGGACGCTGTGCACTCATCATCAGTGAAAAATGTCCCACTTCCCCTTTCATTTTTTTATTTCGTCCTCCCATCCCTCTCTCATCTCATCTTCCACTCCAGAACTGATGAACAGAGTGGACGACCACAGGCCTGTGAAGTCCTCTGTAGTGACTAAGCCACACACACTTGGTGCATTATTCATAGTTATGGTCTGTAGTTATGTAAGTCTGCCTCTGTCTAAGTTGAAGAATACCGGTGTGTGTGTGTGTGTGTGTGTGTGTGTGTGTGTGTGTGTGTGTGTGTGTGTGTGTGTGTGTGTGTGTGTGTGTGTGTGTGCGCGTGTGCGTGCGTGCGTGCGCGCGCGTGCGTGTGTGTGTGTGTGTGTGTGTGTGTGTGTGTGTGTGTAGGTGTATGTGCGTGTGTGTGACAGATCACACAGAACCAGGTTAGGGAGGGCAGTTCCTTTGAACTGAAGCTCAAAAAGAGAGAGAGAGAGAGGATGTGTGCACTCATCATCAGTGAAAAATTCTCCACCTCTCCTTTCATTTTTATTTATTTCCTCCTATCTCTCATCCCCATCCCTCTCTCTTCTCATCTTCCACTCCAGAACTGATGAACAGAGTGGACGACCACAGGCCTGTGAAATCCTCTGTAGTGACTCCTTCTTCCTTGACTCAGCCACACACACACACACACACACACACACACACACACACACACACACACACACACACACACACACACACACACACACACACACACACACACACACACACACACACACACACTTGGTGCATTATTTAAAGTAAGCACACTGTGTTTTATTGTTCATAGTTATGGTCTGTAGTTATGTAAGTCGAACTCCGTCTGCCTCTCATCGGAGTTGAGGAACACAGGTGGTGTGTGTGTGTCTGAAATGAGGAAGCGTGTGTGTGTTGTGTTCTCTGTCTCCATGTGTTCATGCAAGCTGTTGATGTCATCTCACTCATGTCACGCATCAACGGTGATGTATGTTTATATCCAGAGAAAGAGAGAGAGCTATGTGTTGTGTGTATGTAATCACCACGTGACCTTTATATAATGTATTACGTCTGATTGCTTGCAGCTGTAATTGATTGTCGAGGTCTGTAACTTCATTTTAACCTTTATCATGTAGGTTAACATTGTTACAGACGTAAACAGATAGACACATAGCCCATACTGTATGTCTAATGTTTTACGTCTATAGCTCATTGTTTACGTCTACGTTCGATTGTTGACGTGCGTATGTGATTGTTTATATATGTGTTTAGTGTTAACAGTGGTCATGGAAATGCACAATTGACCTGTTCTATTGATCCAGAGATCTACACTGAGCCTCCATCAAAGTCTACTGCACAAAGCCTTTACAATGAGGTATGGATCCTCCCACACACGCACACACGTGTGCACAAAAATGGACGCACCACATGGATACACCACATACAGGAATACACATTTAATGAACATTGACTCACACATAAAATGCCAATTGTGTGTCATAATATCCCAAGGACATGAATGAAGGCTATGTAAACACACACAGAAACAGTCTCTCATTTGAGTCTCTCCCTCTCTCTCGTAGACCGGACTGCAGAGAAAGGCATTATATTCCTTTCCTTATTTAGACCGCTCCATCCATCTCTCCTTGTCAGACCAGGGCTCTAGGTGGTTCGGGGTTTGGTTAGCACAATGTTTGCTCAGGGACAGGGAAAAGAGCAATGAGACCCATGGTTGGTTTGACTTTGCAGAGCACTTGTGCGTGTGTACGCATGCATGCGTATGTTTGCAACAAGCTCTCACAGTCTCCCATCAGAATTAGACGTTCATCCACGTTTCTCAAATGTCACATTTAAGTTGTTCCAAATGTTTAAGGTTAAGCATTAACTATGATTTATTAAGGTTAGGGTTACGTTTAGGCATTAACTCCGAATGGTTAAGGTAATGCTTTAAAAAAAAATCTCAAAAACAACTTTCTATGGCTGGATTCAAACACGCAACCTTTGGCACCAGAGGTAGAGGTTTACACCACAAAACCAAAACCTGCTTGAAGGTAACAGCTCTTGCCCCTAGTGATCGGTTTCCACGTCCTCACCCGATGTCCTCAGACATGGATGGACGTTGAATACTTACTTGTATCATGGGTGACCTGGCTGTATGTGTAACGTTCGTCGCCTGGTGACAAGGAAGCGGACCAAAACGCAGCTGGGAGCGAACACATGTTTATTCAACACACTGGAATTAAACATGTACACAAAAATCAAGAA
The DNA here is from genome assembly GCF_965601325.2 of Salmo salar. Lineage (NCBI taxonomy): Eukaryota > Metazoa > Chordata > Actinopteri > Salmoniformes > Salmonidae > Salmo > Salmo salar. The sequence continues at coordinate 84,730,421 of NC_138304.1, read as the reverse complement.
AAATGCAGATACGTTACGTGCTCAAACAAAGAGACAACACCCCACAAACAGCATGGGGAAAACAGCAACTTAAATGTGATCCCAATCAGAGACAATTAGCGACAGCTGTCTCTGATTGGGAATCGACAGAACCCAACATAGAAATAACCCACCTAGAGCCTACACAAGGCTAAAACGTAAACCAAACACAAACCAATGAAAAATACCTAACATGACACACCCTGACCCAATATACCCGAGTTCACCTGGCCAGGGCGTGACAGAACCCCCCCCCCCAACGGTGCGTACTCCCGGCGCACCAAACTTAAGTCTATTAGGGGGGGGACCCGGGTGGGCACCTCACCCTCGGTGGAGGCTCTGGCCCCGGGCGTGTTCTCTCCCCCGCCTTCACCTTAACCCTACCCCTCTGGCCCGGACTGGACCACTGTGGAGCGGCATGCTCAGGCTCCGGAGCGGAGCCGTCGACCGGAACAGGATTGGGGACACGCACCACTAACCTGGTGCGGGGAGCAGGGACGGGCCGGACAGGACTGGGGACACGCACCACTGACTTGGTGCGGGGAGCAGGGACGGGCCGGACAGGACTGGGGACACGCACCACTGACTTGGTGCGGGGAGCAGGGACGGGCCGGACAGGACTGGGGACACGCACCACTGACTTGGTGCGGGGAGCAGGAACGGGCCGGGCCGGACTGGGGACACGCACCACCAACCTGGTGCGGGGAACAGGGACGGGCCGGACAGGACTGGGGACACGCACCACTAACCTGGTGCGGGGAGCAGGGACGAGCCGGACAGGACTGGGGACACGCACCACTAACCTGGTGCGGGGAGCAGGAACGGGCCGGACAGGACTGGGGACACGCACCACTGACTTGGTGCGGGGAGCAGGGACGGGCCGGACAGGACTGGGGACACGCACCACTAACCTGGTGCGGGGAGCAGGGACGGGCCGGACAGGACTGGGGACACGCACCACTAACCTGGTGCGGGGAGCAGGGACGGGCCGGACAGGACTGGGGACACGCACCACTGACTTGGTGCGAGGAGCAGGGACGGGCCGGACAGGACTGGGGACACGCACCACCAACCTGGTGCGGGGAGCAGGGACGGGCCAGACAGGACTGTGAACACGTACTGGTGACCTGAAGCATGGAGCCGGTTTAGCCACTCGTCCTGGCTGGATGCCCATCCTAGCACGGCATCCACACACACACACACACACACACACACACACACACACACACACACACACACACACACACACACACACACACACACACACACACACACACACACACACACACACACACACACACACACACACACACACACAGCGTCTCCCTGCTCCGTTATCAGCTACGTTAACGATGTGGGTCAACACACAAGTTAACGTCCCCACCTTAGTACATACATTTCACACTTGCCTCCTGGCAGTAACAGGTTTGTAGTGCCTGTCCCGAATGGCTAGTTAATGTAAATCGACATATTGAAAGACACCTCGTCAGTAGTGATGTGATTTTGTAAATGTTATATTGGTCTATTGTGTCATGAAAAATGTGTTGCAATGTATATACTTTAGTATGTTTAGCTGAATGAAAAATGTAGGCTTTGAATAGGTAATTGCTCAATTAATTAGTGCTGAACATGTTCTGATGGGAGGGGCTTCCCCTACAAAAGGAGCCTCTCTTTCAGTTCAAAGGGAAGCCATTTTGGGATTGAGCTGTTGATGGGGAAGCATTGTTTTTAAGCTGTCCCCATAATGGATACTTTGGATGGCAGTACTGTTGTTTTTCTTCTGGATTCACTCTGTAAATAAACACCCTTGCACAGAAGTACTTTTGCGGCTCTGCCATCTTTTTATTTGATAGAGGTTAGGTTTTTCAGTTTAGCCTTCTGGCCTACTCTACGTGACAATGACTGTGTGTTTTGATGACTCATCACCACATCACTACAGTAGAGACATACTGCTCTCTGATAGACAACAACTATATCACTACAGTAGAGACATACTGTTCTCTGATAGACAACAACCACATCACTACAGTAGAGACATACTGTTCTCTGATAGACAACAACATCATCACTACAGTAGAGACATACTTTCTCTGATAGACAACATAACCACATCACTACAGTAGAGACATACTTTCTCTGATAGACAACAACCACATCACTACAGTAGAGACCTACTGTTCTCTGATAGACAACATAACCACATCACTACGGTAGAGACATACTGTTCTCTGATAGACAACACAACCACATCACTACGGTAGAGACATACTGTTCTCTGATAGACAACACAACCACATCACTACGGTAGAGACATACTGTTCTCTGATAGACAACATAACCACATCACTACGGTAGAGACATACTGTTCTCTGATAGACAACACAACCACATCACTACGGTAGAGACATACTGTTCTCTGATAGACAACACAACCACATCACTACGGTAGAGACATACTGTTCTCTGATAGACAACACAACCACATCACCACAGTAGAGACATACTGTTCTCTGATAGACAACAACCACATCACTACAGTAGAGACATACTGTTCTCTGATAGACAACATAACCACATCACTACAGTAGAGACATACTGTTCTCTGATAGAAAACAACCACATCACTACAGTAGAGACATACTGTTCTCTGATAGACAACATAACCACATCACTACGGTAGAGACATACTGTTCTCTGATAGACAACAACCACATCACTACAGTAGAGACATACTGTTCTCTGATAGACAACATAACCACATCACTACAGTAGAGACATACTGTTCTCCAATAGACAACACAACTACATCACTACGGTAGAGACATACTGTTTTCTGATAGATAACATAACCACATCACTACGGTAGAGACATAATGCTCTCTGATAGACAACACAACCACATCACTACAGTAGAGACATACTGTTTTCTGATAGACAACATAACCACATCACTACAGTAGAGACATACTGTTCTCTGATAGACTACACCACATCACTACAGTAGAGACATACTGTTCTCTGATAGACAACATAACCACATCACTACAGTAGAGACATACTGTTCTCTGATAGACAACATAACCACATCACTACAGTAGAGACATACTGTTCTCTGATAGACAACATAACCACATCACTACAGTAGAGACATACTGTTCTCTGATAGACAACATAACCACATCACTACAGTAGAGACATACTGTTCTCTGATAGACAACATAACCACATCACTACAGTAGAGACATACTGTTCTCTGATAGACAACAACCACATCACTACAGTAGAGACATACTATTCTCTGATAGACAACATAACCACATCACTACAGTAGAGACATACTGCTCTCTGATAGACAACAACTATATCACTACAGTAGAGACATACTGTTCTCTGATAGACAACAACCACATCACTACAGTAGAGACATACTGTTCTCTGATAGACAACATAACCACATCACTACAGTAGAGACATACTGTTCTCTGATAGACAACATAACCACATCACTACAGTAGAGACATACTGTTCTCTGATAGACAACAACCACATCACTACAGTAGAGACATACTGGTCTCTGATAGACAACATAACCACATCACTACGGTAGAGACATACTGTTCTCTGATAGACAACAACATCATCACTACAGTAGAGACATACTTTCTCTGATAGACAACATAACCACATCACTACAGTAGAGACATACTTTCTCTGATAGACAACAACCACATCACTACAGTAGAGACATACTGTTCTCTGATAGACAACATAACCACATCACTACGGTAGAGACATACTGTTCTCTGATAGACAACACCACATCACTACAGTAGAGACATACTGTTCTCTGATAGACAACATAACCACATCACTACAGTAGAGACATACTGTTCTCCAATAGACAACACAACTACATAACTACGGTAGAGACATACTGTTTTCTGATAGATAACATAACCACATCACTACGGTAGAGACATACTGCTCTCTGATAGACAACACAACCACATCACTACAGTAGAGACATACTGTTCTCTGATAGACAACATAACTACATCAATACGGTAGAGACATACTGTTCTCTGATAGACAACAACCACATCACTACAGTAGAGACATACTGTTCTCTGATAGACAACATAACCACATCACTACAGTAGAGACATACTGTTCTCCAATAGACAACACAACTACATCACTACGTTAGAGACATACTGTTTTCTGATAGATAAATTAACCACAACACTACGGTAGAGACATACTGTTCTCTGATAGACAACACAACCACATCACTACAGTAGAGACATACTATTCTCTGATAGACAACATAACCACATCACTACAGTAGAGACATACTGCTCTCTGATAGACAACAACTATATCACTACAGTAGAGACATACTGTTCTCTGATAGACAACAACCACATCACTACAGTAGAGACATACTGTTCTCTGATAGACAACATAACCACATCACTACAGTAGAGACATACTGCTCTCTGATAGACAACAACTATATCACTACAGTAGAGACATACTGGTCTCTGATAGACAACATAACCACATCACTACGGTAGAGACATACTGTTCTCTGATAGACAACAACATCATCACTACAGTAGAGACATACTTTCTCTGATAGACAACATAACCACATCACTACAGTAGAGACATACTTTCTCTGATAGACAACAACCACATCACTACAGTAGAGACATACTGTTCTCTGATAGACAACATAACCACATCACTACGGTAGAGACATACTGTTCTCTGATAGACAACACCACATCACTACAGTAGAGACATACTGTTCTCTGATAGACAACATAACCACATCACTACAGTAGAGACATACTGTTCTCCAATAGACAACACAACTACATAACTACGGTAGAGACATACTGTTTTCTGATAGATAACATAACCACATCACTACGGTAGAGACATACTGCTCTCTGATAGACAACACAACCACATCACTACAGTAGAGACATACTGTTCTCTGATAGACAACATAACTACATCAATACGGTAGAGACATACTGTTCTCTGATAGACAACAACCACATCACTACAGTAGAGACATACTGTTCTCTGATAGAAAACAACCACATCACTACAGTAGAGACATACTGTTCTCTGATAGACAACATAACCACATCACTACGGTAGAGACATACTGTTCTCTGATAGACAACAACCACATCACTACAGTAGAGACATACTGTTCTCTGATAGACAACATAACCACATCACTACAGTAGAGACATACTGTTCTCCAATAGACAACACAACTACATCACTACGTTAGAGACATACTGTTTTCTGATAGATAAATTAACCACAACACTACGGTAGAGACATACTGTTCTCTGATAGACAACACAACCACATCACTACAGTAGAGACATACTATTCTCTGATAGACAACATAACCACATCACTACAGTAGAGACATACTGCTCTCTGATAGACAACAACTATATCACTACAGTAGAGACATACTGTTCTCTGATAGACAACAACCACATCACTACAGTAGAGACATACTGTTCTCTGATAGACAACATAACCACATCACTACAGTAGAGACATACTGTTCTCTGATAGACAACATAACCACATCACTACAGTAGAGACATACTGTTCTCTGATAGACAACACAACCACATCACTACAGTAGAGACATACTGGTCTCTGATAGACAACATAACCACATCACTACGGTAGAGACATACTGTTCTCTGATAGACAACAACATCATCACTACAGTAGAGACATACTTTCTCTGATAGACAACATAACCACATCACTACAGTAGAGACATACTGTTCTCTGATAGACAACATAACCACATCACTACAGTAGAGATATACTGTTCTCTGATAGACAACACAACCACATCACTACAGTAGAGACATACTGTTTAGACAACATAACCACATCACTACAGTAGAGACATACTGTTCTCTGATAGACAACATAACCACATCACTACAGTAGAGACATACTGTTCTCTGATAGACAACATAACCACATCACTACAGTAGAGACATACTGTTCTCTGATAGACAACATAACCACATCACTACAGTAGAGACATACTGTTCTCTGATAGACAACATAACCACATCACTACAGTAGAGACATACTGTTCTCTGATAGACAACATAACCACATCACTACAGTAGAGACATACTGTTCTCTGATAGACAACATAACCACATCACTACAGTAGAGACATACTGTTCTCTGATAGACAACAACCACATCACTACAGTAGAGACATACTATTCTCTGATAGACAACATAACCACATCACTACAGTAGAGACATACTGCTCTCTGATAGACAACAACTATATCACTACAGTAGAGACATACTGTTCTCTGATAGACAACAACCACATCACTACAGTAGAGACATACTGTTCTCTGATAGACAACATAACCACATCACTACAGTAGAGACATACTGTTCTCTGATAGACAACATAACCACATCACTACAGTAGAGACATACTGTTCTCTGATAGACAACAACCACATCACTACAGTAGAGACATACTGGTCTCTGATAGACAACATAACCACATCACTACGGTAGAGACATACTGTTCTCTGATAGACAACAACATCATCACTACAGTAGAGACATACTTTCTCTGATAGACAACATAACCACATCACTACAGTAGAGACATACTTTCTCTGATAGACAACAACCACATCACTACAGTAGAGACATACTGTTCTCTGATAGACAACATAACCACATCACTACGGTAGAGACATACTGTTCTCTGATAGACAACACCACATCACTACAGTAGAGACATACTGTTCTCTGATAGACAACATAACCACATCACTACAGTAGAGACATACTGTTCTCCAATAGACAACACAACTACATCACTACGGTAGAGACATACTGTTTTCTGATAGATAACATAACCACATCACTACGGTAGAGACATACTGCTCTCTGATAGACAACACAACCACATCACTACAGTAGAGACATACTGTTCTCTGATAGACAACATAACTACATCAATACGGTAGAGACATACTGTTCTCTGATAGACAACAACCACATCACTACAGTAGAGACATACTGTTCTCTGATAGAAAACAACCACATCACTACAGTAGACACATACTGTTCTCTGATAGACAACATAACCACATCACTACGGTAGAGACATACTGTTCTCTGATAGACAACAACCACATCACTACAGTAGAGACATACTGTTCTCTGATAGACAACATAACCACATCACTACAGTAGAGACATACTGTTCTCCAATAGACAACACAACTACATCACTACGTTAGAGACATACTGTTTTCTGATAGATAAATTAACCACAACACTACGGTAGAGACATACTGTTCTCTGATAGACAACACAACCACATCACTACAGTAGAGACATACTGTTCTCTGATAGACAACATAACCACATCACTACAGTAGAGACATACTGTTCTCTGATAGACAACACCACATCACTACAGTAGAGACATACTGTTCTCTGATAGACAACATAACCACATCACTACAGTAGAGACATACTGTTCTCTGATAGACAACATAACCACATCACTACAGTAGAGATATACTGTTCTCTGATAGACAACACAACCACATCACTACAGTAGAGACATACTGTTTAGACAACATAACCACATCACTACAGTAGAGACATACTGTTCTCTGATAGACAACATAACCACATCACTACAGTAGAGACATACTGTTCTCTGATAGACAACATAACCACATCACTACAGTAGAGACATACTGTTCTCTGATAGACAACATAACCACATCACTACAGTAGAGACATACTGTTCTCTGATAGACAACATAACCACATCACTACAGTAGAGACATACTGTTCTCTGATAGACAACATAACCACATCACTACAGTAGAGACATACTTTTCTCTGATAGACAACATAACCACATCACTACAGTAGAGACATACTGTTCTCTGATAGACAACATAACCACATCACTACAGTAGAGACATACTGTTCTCTGATAGACAACAACCACATCACTACAGTAGAGACATACTATTCTCTGATAGACAACATAACCACATCACTACAGTAGAGACATACTGCTCTCTGATAGACAACAACTATATCACTACAGTAGAGACATACTGTTCTCTGATAGACAACAACCACATCACTACAGTAGAGACATACTGTTCTCTGATAGACAACATAACCACATCACTACAGTAGAGACATACTGTTCTCTGATAGACAACATAACCACATCACTACAGTAGAGACATACTGTTCTCTGATAGACAACAACCACATCACTACAGTAGAGACATACTGGTCTCTGATAGACAACATAACCACATCACTACGGTAGAGACATACTGTTCTCTGATAGACAACAACATCATCACTACAGTAGAGACATACTTTCTCTGATAGACAACATAACCACATCACTACAGTAGAGACATACTTTCTCTGATAGACAACAACCACATCACTACAGTAGAGACATACTGTTCTCTGATAGACAACATAACCACATCACTACGGTAGAGACATACTGTTCTCTGATAGACAACACCACATCACTACAGTAGAGACATACTGTTCTCTGATAGACAACATAACCACATCACTACAGTAGAGACATACTGTTCTCCAATAGACAACACAACTACATCACTACGGTAGAGACATACTGTTTTCTGATAGATAACATAACCACATCACTACGGTAGAGACATACTGCTCTCTGATAGACAACACAACCACATCACTACAGTAGAGACATACTGTTCTCTGATAGACAACATAACTACATCAATACGGTAGAGACATACTGTTCTCTGATAGACAACAACCACATCACTACAGTAGAGACATACTGTTCTCTGATAGAAAACAACCACATCACTACAGTAGAGACATACTGTTCTCTGATAGACAACATAACCACATCACTACGGTAGAGACATACTGTTCTCTGATAGACAACAACCACATCACTACAGTAGAGACATACTGTTCTCTGATAGACAACATAACCACATCACTACAGTAGAGTCATACTGTTCTCCAATAGACAACACAACTACATCACTACGTTAGAGACATACTGTTTTCTGATAGATAAATTAACCACAACACTACGGTAGAGACATACTGTTCTCTGATAGACAACACAACCACATCACTACAGTAGAGACATACTGTTCTCTGATAGACAACATAACCACATCACTACAGTAGAGACATACTGTTCTCTGATAGACAACACCACATCACTACAGTAGAGACATACTGTTCTCTGATAGACAACATAACCACATCACTACAGTAGAGACATACTGTTCTCTGATAGACAACATAACCACATCACTACAGTAGAGATATACTGTTCTCTGATAGACAACACAACCACATCACTACAGTAGAGACATACTGTTTAGACAACATAACCACATCACTACAGTAGAGACATACTGTTCTCTGATAGACAACATAACCACATCACTACAGTAGAGACATACTGTTCTCTGATAGACAACATAACCACATCACTACAGTAGAGACATACTGTTCTCTGATAGACAACATAACCACATCACTACAGTAGAGACATACTGTTCTCTGATAGACTACAACACATCACTACAGTAGAGACATACAGTTCTCTGATAGACAACATAACCACATCACTACGGTAGAGACATACTGTTCTCTGATAGACAACACAACCACATCACTACGGTAGAGACATACTGTTCTCTGATAGACAACACAACCACATCACTACGGTAGAGACATACTGTTCTCTGATAGACAACATAACCACATCACTACGGTAGAGACATACTGTTCTCTGATAGACAACACAACCACATCACTACGGTAGAGACATACTGTTCTCTGATAGACAACACAACCACATCACTACGGTAGAGACATACTGTTCTCTGATAGACAACACAACCACATAACTATGGTAGAGACATACTGTTCTCTGATAGACAACACAACCACATCACTACGGTAGAGACATACTGTTCTCTGATAGACAACACAACCACATCACTACAGTAGAGACATACTGTTCTCTGATAGACAACAACCACATCACTACAGTAGAGACATACTGTTCTCTGATAGACAACATAAACACATCACTACGGTAGAGACATACTTTCTCTGATAGACAACAACCACATCACTACAGTAGAGACATACTGTTCTCTGATAGACAACAACCACATCACTACAGCAGAGACATACTGTTCTCTGATAGACAACATAACCACATCACTACAGTAGAGACATACTGTTCTCTGATAGACAACATAACCACATCACTACAGTAGAGACATACTGTTCTCTGATAGACAACATAACTACATCACTACGGTAGAGACATACTGTTTTCTGATAGATAACATAACCACATCACTACGGTAGAGACATACTGCTCTCTGATAGACAATACAACCACATCACTACAGTAGAGACATACTGTTTTCTGATAGACATAATAACCACATCACTACAGTAGAGACATACTGTTCTCTGATAGACTACACCACATCACTACAGTAGAGACATACTGTTCTCTGATAGACAACATAACCACATCACTACAGTAGAGACATACTGTTCTCTGATAGACAACATAACCACATCACTACAGTAGAGACATACTGTTCTCTGATAGACAACATAACCACATCACTACAGTAGAGACATACTGTTCTCTGATAGACAACATAACCACATCACTACAGTAGAGACATACTGTTCTCTGATAGACAACATAACCACATCACTACAGTAGAGACATACTGTTCTCTGATAGACAACATAACCACATCACTACAGTAGAGACATACTGTTCTCTGATAGACAACAACCACATCACTACAGTAGAGACATACTATTCTCTGATAGACAACATAACCACATCACTACAGTAGAGACATACTGCTCTCTGATAGACAACAACTATATCACTACAGTAGAGACATACTGTTCTCTGATAGACAACAACCACATCACTACAGTAGAGACATAGTGTTCTCTGATAGACAACATAACCACATCACTACAGTAGAGACATACTGTTCTCTGATAGACAACATAACCACATCACTACAGTAGAGACATACTGTTCTCTGATAGACAACAACCACATCACTACAGTAGAGACATACTGGTCTCTGATAGACAACATAACCACATCACTACGGTAGAGACATACTGTTCTCTGATAGACAACAACATCATCACTACAGTAGAGACATACTTTCTCTTATAGACAACATAACCACATCACTACAGTAGAGACATACTTTCTCTGATAGACAACAACCACATCACTACAGTAGAGACATACTGTTCTCTGATAGACAACATAACCACATCACTACAGTAGAGACATACTGTTCTCTGATCGACAACATAACCACATCACTAGATTAGAGACATACTGTTCTCTGATAGACAACATAACCACATCACTACGGTAGAGACATACTGTTCTCTGATAGACAACACCACATCACTACAGTAGAGACATACTGTTCTCTGATAGACAACATAACCACATCACTACGGTAGAGACATACTGTTCTCTGATAGACAACATAACCACATCACTACGGTAGAGACATACTTTCTCTGATAGACAACAACCACATCACTACAGTAGAGACATACTGTTCTCTGATAGACAACATAACCACATCACTACAGTAGAGACATACTGTTCTCTGATAGACAACATAACCACATCACTACAGTAGAGACATACTGTTCTCTGATAGACAACATAACCACATCACTACAGTAGAGACATACTGTTCTCTGATAGACTACAACACATCACTACAGTAGAGACATACAGTTCTCTGATAGACAACACAACCACATCACTACGGTAGAGACATACTGTTCTCTGATAGACAACATAACCACATCACTACGGTAGAGACATACTGTTCTCTGATAGACAACACAACCACATCACTACGGTAGAGACATACTGTTCTCTGATAGACAACACAACCACATCACTACGGTAGAGACATACTGTTCTCTGATAGACAACACAACCACATAACTACGGTAGAGACATACTGTTCTCTGATAGACAACACAACCACATCACTACGGTAGAGACATACTGTTCTCTGATAGACAACACAACCACATCACTACAGTAGAGACATACTGTTCTCTGATAGACAACAACCACATCACTACAGTAGAGACATACTGTTCTCTGATAGACAACATAAACACATCACTACGGTAGAGACATACTTTCTCTGATAGACAACAACCACATCACTACAGTAGAGACATACTGTTCTCTGATAGACAACAACCACATCACTACAGCAGAGACATACTGTTCTCTGATAGACAACATAACCACATCACTACAGTAGAGACATACTGTTCTCTGATAGACAACATAACCACATCACTACAGTAGAGACATACTGTTCTCTGATAGACAACATAACTACATCACTACGGTAGAGACATACTGTTTTCTGATAGATAACATAACCACATCACTACGGTAGAGACATACTGCTCTCTGATAGACAATACAACCACATCACTACAGTAGAGACATACTGTTTTCTGATAGACATAATAACCACATCACTACAGTAGAGACATACTGTTCTCTGATAGACTACACCACATCACTACAGTAGAGACATACTGTTCTCTGATAGACAACATAACCACATCACTACAGTAGAGACATACTGTTCTCTGATAGACAACATAACCACATCACTACAGTAGAGACATACTGTTCTCTGATAGACAACATAACCACATCACTACAGTAGAGACATACTGTTCTCTGATAGACAACATAACCACATCACTACAGTAGAGACATACTGTTCTCTGATAGACAACATAACCACATCACTACAGTAGAGACATACTGTTCTCTGATAGACAACATAACCACATCACTACAGTAGAGACATACTGTTCTCTGATAGACAACAACCACATCACTACAGTAGAGACATACTATTCTCTGATAGACAACATAACCACATCACTACAGTAGAGACATACTGCTCTCTGATAGACAACAACTATATCACTACAGTAGAGACATACTGTTCTCTGATAGACAACAACCACATCACTACAGTAGAGACATAGTGTTCTCTGATAGACAACATAACCACATCACTACAGTAGAGACATACTGTTCTCTGATAGACAACATAACCACATCACTACAGTAGAGACATACTGTTCTCTGATAGACAACAACCACATCACTACAGTAGAGACATACTGGTCTCTGATAGACAACATAACCACATCACTACGGTAGAGACATACTGTTCTCTGATAGACAACACAACCACATCACTACGGTAGAGACATACTGTTCTCTGATAGACAACATAACCACATCACTACGGTAGAGACATACTGTTCTCTGATAGACAACACAACCACATCACTACGGTAGAGACATACTGTTCTCTGATAGACAACACAACCACATCACTACGGTAGAGACATACTGTTCTCTGATAGACAACATAACCACATCACTACGGTAGAGACATACTGTTCTCTGATAGACAACACAACCACATCACTACGGTAGAGACATACTGTTCTCTGATAGACAACACAACCACATCACTACGGTAGAGACATACTGTTCTCTGATAGACAACACAACCACATAACTACGGTAGAGACATACTGTTCTCTGATAGACAACACAACCACATCACTACGGTAGAGACATACTGTTCTCTGATAGACAACACAACCACATCACTACAGTAGAGACATACTGTTCTCTGATAGACAACAACCACATCACTACAGTAGAGACATACTGTTCTCTGATAGACAACATAAACACATCACTACGGTAGAGACATACTTTCTCTGATAGACAACAACCACATCACTACAGTAGAGACATACTGTTCTCTGATAGACAACAACCACATCACTACAGCAGAGACATACTGTTCTCTGATAGACAACATAACCACATCACTACAGTAGAGACATACTGTTCTCTGATAGACAACATAACCACATCACTACAGTAGAGACATACTGTTCTCTGATAGACAACATAACTACATCACTACGGTAGAGACATACTGTTTTCTGATAGATAACATAACCACATCACTACGGTAGAGACATACTGCTCTCTGATAGACAATACAACCACATCACTACAGTAGAGACATACTGTTTTCTGATAGACATAATAACCACATCACTACAGTAGAGACATACTGTTCTCTGATAGACTACACCACATCACTACAGTAGAGACATACTGTTCTCTGATAGACAACATAACCACATCACTACAGTAGAGACATACTGTTCTCTGATAGACAACATAACCACATCACTACAGTAGAGACATACTGTTCTCTGATAGACAACATAACCACATCACTACAGTAGAGACATACTGTTCTCTGATAGACAACATAACCACATCACTACAGTAGAGACATACTGTTCTCTGATAGACAACATAACCACATCACTACAGTAGAGACATACTGTTCTCTGATAGACAACATAACCACATCACTACAGTAGAGACATACTGTTCTCTGTTAGACAACAACCACATCACTACAGTAGAGACATACTATTCTCTGATAGACAACATAACCACATCACTACAGTAGAGACATACTGCTCTCTGATAGACAACAACTATATCACTACAGTAGAGACATACTGTTCTCTGATAGACAACAACCACATCACTACAGTAGAGACATAGTGTTCTCTGATAGACAACATAACCACATCACTACAGTAGAGACATACTGTTCTCTGATAGACAACATAACCACATCACTACAGTAGAGACATACTGTTCTCTGATAGACAACAACCACATCACTACAGTAGAGACATACTGGTCTCTGATAGACAACATAACCACATCACTACGGTAGAGACATACTGTTCTCTGATAGACAACAACATCATCACTACAGTAGAGACATACTTTCTCTTATAGACAACATAACCACATCACTACAGTAGAGACATACTTTCTCTGATAGACAACAACCACATCACTACAGTAGAGACATACTGTTCTCTGATAGACAACATAACCACATCACTACAGTAGAGACATACTGTTCTCTGATCGACAACATAACCACATCACTAGATTAGAGACATACTGTTCTCTGATAGACAACATAACCACATCACTACGGTAGAGACATACTGTTCTCTGATAGACAACACCACATCACTACAGTAGAGACATACTGTTCTCTGATAGACAACATAACCACATCACTACGGTAGAGACATACTGTTCTCTGATAGACAACATAACCACATCACTACGGTAGAGACATACTTTCTCTGATAGACAACAACCACATCACTACAGTAGAGACATACTGTTCTCTGATAGACAACATAACCACATCACTACAGTAGAGACATACTGTTCTCCAATAGACAACACAACTACATCACTACGGTAGAGACATAATGCTCTCTGATAGACAACACAACCACATCACTACAGTAGAGACATACTGTTCTCTGATAGACAACATAACTACATCAATACGGTAGAGACATACTGTTCTCTGATAGACAACAACCACATCACTACATTAGAGACATACTGTTCTCTGATAGAAAACAACCACATCACTACAGTAGAGACATACTGTTCTCTGATAGACAACATAACCACATCACTACGGTAGAGACATACTGTTCTCTGATAGACAACAACCACATCACTACAGTAGAGACATACTGTTCTCTGATAGACAACATAACCACATCACTACAGTAGAGACATACTGTTCTCCAATAGACAACACAACTACATCACTACGTTAGAGACATACTGTTTTCTGATAGATAACATAACCACAACACTACGGTAGAGACATACTGTTCTCTGATAGACAACACAACCACATCACTACAGTAGAGACATACTGTTCTCTGATAGACAACATAACCACATCACTACAGTAGAGACATACTGTTCTCTGATAGACAACACCACATCACTACAGTAGAGACATACTGTTCTCTGATAGACAACATAACCACATCACTACAGTAGAGACATACTGTTCTCTGATAGACAACATAACCACATCACTACAGTAGAGACATACTGTTCTCTGATAGACAACATAACTACATCACTACGGTAGAGACATACTGTTTTCTGATAGATAACATAACCACATCACTACGGTAGAGACATACTGCTCTCTGATAGACAATACAACCACATCACTACAGTAGAGACATACTGTTTTCTGATAGACATAATAACCACATCACTACAGTAGAGACATACTGTTCTCTGATAGACTACACCACATCACTACAGTAGAGACATACTGTTCTCTGATAGACAACATAACCACATCACTACAGTAGAGACATACTGTTCTCTGATAGACAACATAACCACATCACTACAGTAGAGACATACTGTTCTCTGATAGACAACATAACCACATCACTACAGTAGAGACATACTGTTCTCTGATAGACAACATAACCACATCACTACAGTAGAGACATACTGTTCTCTGATAGACAACATAACCACATCACTACAGTAGAGACATACTGTTCTCTGATAGACAACATAACCACATCACTACAGTAGAGACATACTGTTCTCTGTTAGACAACAACCACATCACTACAGTAGAGACATACTATTCTCTGATAGACAACATAACCACATCACTACAGTAGAGACATACTGCTCTCTGATAGACAACAACTATATCACTACAGTAGAGACATACTGTTCTCTGATAGACAACAACCACATCACTACAGTAGAGACATAGTGTTCTCTGATAGACAACATAACCACATCACTACAGTAGAGACATACTGTTCTCTGATAGACAACATAACCACATCACTACAGTAGAGACATACTGTTCTCTGATAGACAACAACCACATCACTACAGTAGAGACATACTGGTCTCTGATAGACAACATAACCACATCACTACGGTAGAGACATACTGTTCTCTGATAGACAACAACATCATCACTACAGTAGAGACATACTTTCTCTTATAGACAACATAACCACATCACTACAGTAGAGACATACTTTCTCTGATAGACAACAACCACATCACTACAGTAGAGACATACTGTTCTCTGATAGACAACATAACCACATCACTACAGTAGAGACATACTGTTCTCTGATCGACAACATAACCACATCACTAGATTAGAGACATACTGTTCTCTGATAGACAACATAACCACATCACTACGGTAGAGACATACTGTTCTCTGATAGACAACACCACATCACTACAGTAGAGACATACTGTTCTCTGATAGACAACATAACCACATCACTACGGTAGAGACATACTGTTCTCTGATAGACAACATAACCACATCACTACGGTAGAGACATACTTTCTCTGATAGACAACAACCACATCACTACAGTAGAGACATACTGTTCTCTGATAGACAACATAACCACATCACTACAGTAGAGACATACTGTTCTCCAATAGACAACACAACTACATCACTACGGTAGAGACATAATGCTCTCTGATAGACAACACAACCACATCACTACAGTAGAGACATACTGTTCTCTGATAGACAACATAACTACATCAATACGGTAGAGACATACTGTTCTCTGATAGACAACAACCACATCACTACATTAGAGACATACTGTTCTCTGATAGAAAACAACCACATCACTACAGTAGAGACATACTGTTCTCTGATAGACAACATAACCACATCACTACGGTAGAGACATACTGTTCTCTGATAGACAACAACCACATCACTACAGTAGAGACATACTGTTCTCTGATAGACAACATAACCACATCACTACAGTAGAGACATACTGTTCTCCAATAGACAACACAACTACATCACTACGTTAGAGACATACTGTTTTCTGATAGATAACATAACCACAACACTACGGTAGAGACATACTGTTCTCTGATAGACAACACAACCACATCACTACAGTAGAGACATACTGTTCTCTGATAGACAACATAACCACATCACTACAGTAGAGACATACTGTTCTCTGATAGACAACACCACATCACTACAGTAGAGACATACTGTTCTCTGATAGACAACATAACCACATCACTACAGTAGAGACATACTGTTCTCTGATAGACAACATAACCACATCACTACAGTAGAGATATACTGTTCTCTGATAGACAACACAACCACATCACTACAGTAGAGACATACTGTTCTCTGATAGACAACATAACCACATCACTACAGTAGAGACATACTGTTCTCTGATAGACAACATAACCACATCACTACAGTAGAGACATACTGTTCTCTGATAGACAACATAACCACATCACTACAGTAGAGACATACTGTTTTCTGATAGACAACATAACCACATCACTACAGTAGAGACATACTGTTCTCTGATAGACTACACAACATCACTACAGTAGAGCCATACTGTTCTCTGATAGACAACATAACCACATCACTACAGTAGAGACATACTGTTCTCTGATAGACAACATAACCACATCACTACAGTAGAGACATACTGTTCTCTGATAGACAACATAACCACATCACTACAGTAGAGACATACTGTTCTCTGATAGACAACGTAACCACATCACTACGGTAGAGACATACTGTTCTCTGATAGACAACAACCACATCACTACAGTAGAGACATACTGTTCTCTGATAGACAACATAACCACATCACTACAGTAGAGACATACTGTTCTCCAATAGACAACACAACTACATCACTACGTTAGAGACATACTGTTTTCTGATAGATAACATAACCACAACACTACGGTAGAGACATACTGTTCTCTGATAGACAACACAACCACATCACTACAGTAGAGACATACTGTTCTCTGATAGACAACATAACCACATCACTACAGTAGAGACATACTGTTCTCTGATAGACAACACCACATCACTACAGTAGAGACATACTGTTCTCTGATAGACAACATAACCACATCACTACAGTAGAGACATACTGTTCTCTGATAGACAACATAACCACATCACTACAGTAGAGATATACTGTTCTCTGATAGACAACACAACCACATCACTACAGTAGAGACATACTGTTCTCTGATAGACAACATAACCACATCACTACAGTAGAGACATACTGTTCTCTGATAGACAACATAACCACATCACTACAGTAGAGACATACTGTTCTCTGATAGACAACATAACCACATCACTACAGTAGAGACATACTGTTCTCTGATAGACAACATAACCACATCACTACAGTAGAGACATACTGTTCTCTGATAGACTACACCACATCACTACAATAGAGCCATACTGTTCTCTGATAGACAACATAACCACATCACTACAGTAGAGACATACTGTTCTCTGATAGACAACATAACCACATCACTACAGTAGAGACATACTGTTCTCTGATAGACAACATAACCACATCACTACAGTAGAGACATACTGTTCTCTGATAGACAACATAACCACATCGCTACAGTAGAGACATACTGTTCTCTGATAGAAAACATAACCACATCACTACAGTAGAGACATACTATTCTCTGATAGACAACAACCACATCACTACAGTAGAGACATACTATTCTCTGATAGACAACATAACCACATCACTACAGTAGAGACATACTGTTCTCTGATAGACAACATAACCACATCACTACGGTAGAGACATACTGTTCTCTGATAGACAACATAACCACATCACTACGGTAGAGACATACTTTCTCTGATAGACAACAACCACATCACTACAGTAGAGACATACTGTTCTCTGATAGACAACAACCACATCACTACAGCAGAGACATACTGTTCTCTGATAGACAACATAACCACATCACTACAGTAGAGAAATACTATTCTCTGATAGACAACATAACCACATCACTACAGTAGAGACATACTGTTCTCTGATAGACAACATAACCACATCACTACAGTAGAGACATACTGTTCTCTGATAGACAACATAACTACATCACTACGGTAGAGACATACTGTTCTCTGATAGACAACAACCACATCACTACAGTAGAGACATACTGTTCTCTGATAGAAAACAACCACATCACTACAGTAGAGACATACTGTTCTCTGATAGACAACATAACCACATCACTACTGTAGAGACATACTGTTCTCTGATAGACAACAACCACATCACTACAGTAGAGACATACTGTTCTCTGATAGACAACACAACCACATCACTACGGTAGAGACATACTGTTCTCTGATAGACAACATAACCACATCACTACGGTAGAGACATACTGTTCTCTGATAGACAACACAACCACATCACTACGGTAGAGACATACTGTTCTCTGATAGACAACACAACCACATCACTACGGTAGAGACATACTGTTCTCTGATAGACAACACAACCACATCACCACAGTAGAGACATACTGTTCTCTGATAGACAACAACCACATCACTACAGTAGAGACATACTGTTCTCTGATAGACAACATAAACACATCACTACGGTAGAGACATACTTTCTCTGATAGACAACAACCACATCACTACAGTAGAGACATACTGTTCTCTGATAGACAACAACCACATCACTACAGCAGAGACATACTGTTCTCTGATAGACAACATAACCACATCACTACAGTAGAGACATACTGTTCTCTGATAGACAACATAACCACATCACTACAGTAGAGACATACTGTTCTCTGATAGACAACATAACCACATCACTACGGTAGAGACATACTGTTGTCTGATAGACAACATAACCACATCACTACAGTAGAGACATACTGTTCTCTGATAGAAAACAACCACATCACTACAGTAGAGACATACTGTTCTCTGATAGACAACATAACCACATCACTACGGTAGAGACATACTGTTCTCTGATAGACAACAACCACATCACTACAGTAGAGACATACTGTTCTCTGATAGACAACATAACCACATCACTACAGTAGAGACATACTGTTCTCCAATAGACAACACAACTACATCACTACGGTAGAGACATACTGTTTTCTGATAGATAACATAACCACATCACTACGGTAGAGACATACTGCTCTCTGATAGACAACACAACCACATCACTACAGTAGAGACATACTGTTTTCTGATAGACAACATAACCACATCACTACAGTAGAGACATACTGTTCTCTGATAGACTACACCACATCACTACAGTAGAGACATACTGTTCTCTGATAGACAACATAACCACATCACTACAGTAGAGACATACTGTTCTCTGATAGACAACATAACCACATCACTACAGTAGAGACATACTGTTCTCTGATAGACAACATAACCACATCACTACAGTAGAGACATACTGTTCTCTGATAGACAACATAACCACATCACTACAGTAGAGACATACTGTTCTCTGATAGACAACATAACCACATCACTACAGTAGAGACATACTGTTCTCTGATAGACAACAACCACATCACTACAGTAGAGACATACTATTCTCTGATAGACAACATAACCACATCACTACAGTAGAGACATACTGCTCTCTGATAGACAACAACTATATCACTACAGTAGAGACATACTGTTCTCTGATAGACAACAACCACATCACTACAGTAGAGACATACTGTTCTCTGATAGACAACATAACCACATCACTACAGTAGAGACATACTGTTCTCTGATAGACAACATAACCACATCACTACAGTAGAGACATACTGTTCTCTGATAGACAACAACCACATCACTACAGTAGAGACATACTGGTCTCTGATAGACAACATAACCACATCACTACGGTAGAGAAATACTGTTCTCTGATAGACAACAACATCATCACTACAGTAGAGACATACTGTTCTCTGATAGACAACATAACCACATCACTACAGTAGAGACATACTTTCTCTGATAGACAACAACCACATCACTACAGTAGAGACATACTGTTCTCTGATAGACAACATAACCACATCACTACGGTAGAGACATACTGTTCTCTGATAGACAACACCACATCACTACAGTAGAGACATACTGTTCTCTGATAGACAACATAACCACATCACTACAGTAGAGACATACTGTTCTCCAATAGACAACACAACTACATCACTACGGTAGAGACATACTGTTTTCTGATAGATAACATAACCACATCACTACGGTAGAGACATACTGCTCTCTGATAGACAACACAACCACATCACTACAGTAGAGACATACTGTTCTCTGATAGACAACATAACTACATCAATACGGTAGAGACATACTGTTCTCTGATTGACAACAACCACATCACTACAGTAGAGACATACTGTTCTCTGATAGAAAACAACCACATCACTACAGTAGAGACATACTGTTCTCTGATAGACAACATAACCACATCACTACGGTAGAGACATACTGTTCTCTGATAGACAACAACCACATCACTACAGTAGAGACATACTGTTCTCTGATAGACAACATAACCACATCACTACAGTAGAGACATACTGTTCTCCAATAGACAACACAACTACATCACTACGTTAGAGACATACTGTTTTCTGATAGATAAATTAACCACAACACTACGGTAGAGACATACTGTTCTCTGATAGACAACACAACCACATCACTACAGTAGAGACATACTGTTCTCTGATAGACAACATAACCACATCACTACAGTAGAGACATACTGTTCTCTGATAGACAACACCACATCACTACAGTAGAGACATACTGTTTTCTGATAGACAACATAACCACATCACTACAGTAGAGACATACTGTTCTCTGATAGACAACATAACCACATCACTACAGTAGAGATATACTGTTCTCTGATAGACAACACAACCACATCACTACAGTAGAGACATACTGTTTAGACAACATAACCACATCACTACAGTAGAGACATACTGTTCTCTGATAGACAACATAACCACATCACTACAGTAGAGACATACTGTTTTCTGATAGACAACATAACCACATCACTACAGTAGAGACATACTGTTCTCTGATAGACAACATAACCACATCACTACAGTAGAGACATACTGTTCTCTGATAGACAACATAACCACATCACTACAGTAGAGACATACTGTTCTCTGATAGACAACATAACCACATCACTACAGTAGAGACATACTGTTCTCTGATAGACAACATAACCACATCACTACAGTAGAGACATACTGTTCTCTGATAGACAACAACCACATCACTACAGTAGAGACATACTATTCTCTGATAGACACCATAACCACATCACTACAGTAGAGACATACTGCTCTCTGATAGACAACAACTATATCACTACAGTAGAGACATACTGTTCTCTGATAGACAACAACCACATCACTACAGTAGAGACATACTGTTCTCCAATAGACAACACAACTACATCACTACGTTAGAGACATACTGTTTTCTGATAGATAAATTAACCACAACACTACGGTAGAGACATACTGTTCTCTGATAGACAACACAACCACATCACTACAGTAGAGACATACTGTTCTCTGATAGACAACATAACCACATCACTACAGTAGAGACATACTGTTCTCTGATAGACAACACCACATCACTACAGTAGAGACATACTGTTCTCTGATAGACAACATAACCACATCACTACAGTAGAGACATACTGTTCTCTGATAGACAAGATAACCACATCACTACAGTAGAGATATACTGTTCTCTGATAGACAACACAACCACATCACTACAGTAGAGACATACTGTTTAGACAACATAACCACATCACTACAGTAGAGACATACTGTTCTCTGATAGACAACATAACCACATCACTACAGTAGAGACATACTGTTTTCTGATAGACAACATAACCACATCACTACAGTAGAGACATACTGTTCTCTGATAGACAACATAACCACATCACTACAGTAGAGACATACTGTTCTCTGATAGACAACATAACCACATCACTACAGTAGAGACATACTGTTCTCTGATAGACAACATAACCACATCACTACAGTAGAGACATACTGTTCTCTGATAGACAACATAACCACATCACTACAGTAGAGACATACTGTTCTCTGATAGACAACAACCACATCACTACAGTAGAGACATACTATTCTCTGATAGACAACATAACCACATCACTACAGTAGAGACATACTGCTCTCTGATAGACAACAACTATATCACTACAGTAGAGACATACTGTTCTCTGATAGACAACAACCACATCACTACAGTAGAGACATACTGTTCTCTGATAGACAACATAACCACATCACTACAGTAGAGACATACTGTTCTCTGATAGACAACATAACCACATCACTACAGTAGAGACATACTGTTCTCTGATAGACAACAACCACATCACTACAGTAGAGACATACTGGTCTCTGATAGACAACATAACCACATCACTACGGTAGAGACATACTGTTCTCTGATAGACAACAACATCATCACTACAGTAGAGACATACTTTCTCTGATAGACAACATAACCACATCACTACAGTAGAGACATACTTTCTCTGATAGACAACAACCACATCACTACAGTAGAGACATACTGTTCTCTGATAGACAACATAACCACATCACTACGGTAGAGACATACTGTTCTCTGATAGACAACACCACATCACTACAGTAGAGACATACTGTTCTCTGATAGACAACATAACCACATCACTACAGTAGAGACATACTGTTCTCCAATAGACAACACAACTACATCACTACGGTAGAGACATACTGTTTTCTGATAGATATCATAACCACATCACTACGGTAGAGACATACTGCTCTCTGATAGACAACACAACCACATCACTACAGTAGAGACATACTGTTCTCTGATAGACAACATAACTACATCAATACGGTAGAGACATACTGTTCTCTGATAGACAACAACCACATCACTACAGTAGAGACATACTGTTCTCTGATAGAAAACAACCACATCACTACAGTAGAGACATACTGTTCTCTGATAGACAACATAACCACATCACTACGGTAGAGACATACTGTTCTCTGATAGACAACAACCACATCACTACAGTAGAGACATACTGTTCTCTGATAGACAACATAACCACATCACTACAGTAGAGACATACTGTTCTCCAATAGACAACACAACTACATCACTACGTTAGAGACATACTGTTTTCTGATAGATAAATTAACCACAACACTACGGTAGAGACATACTGTTCTCTGATAGACAACACAACCACATCACTACAGTAGAGACATACTGTTCTCTGATAGACAACATAACCACATCACTACAGTAGAGACATACTGTTCTCTGATAGACAACACCACATCACTACAGTAGAGACATACTGTTCTCTGATAGACAACATAACCACATCACTACAGTAGAGACATACTGTTCTCTGATAGACAACATAACCACATCACTACAGTAGAGATATACTGTTCTCTGATAGACAACACAACCACATCACTACAGTAGAGACATACTGTTTAGACAACATAACCACATCACTACAGTAGAGACATACTGTTCTCTGATAGACAACATAACCACATCACTACAGTAGAGACATACTGTTCTCTGATAGACAACATAACCACATCACTACAGTAGAGACATACTGTTCTCTGATAGACAACATAACCACATCACTACAGTAGAGACATACTGTTCTCTGATAGACTACAACACATCACTACAGTAGAGACATACAGTTCTCTGATAGACAACATAACCACATCACTACGGTAGAGACATACTGTTCTCTGATAGACAACACAACCACATCACTACGGTAGAGACATACTGTTCTCTGATAGACAACACAACCACATCACTACGGTAGAGACATACTGTTCTCTGATAGACAACATAACCACATCACTACGGTAGAGACATACTGTTCTCTGATAGACAACACAACCACATCACTACTGTAGAGACATACTGTTCTCTGATAGACAACACAACCACATCACTACGGTAGAGACATACTGTTCTCTGATAGACAACACAACCACATAACTACGGTAGAGACATGCTGTTCTCTGATAGACAACACAACCACATCACTACGGTAGAGACATACTGTTCTCTGATAGACAACACAACCACATCACTACAGTAGAGACATACTGTTCTCTGATAGACAACAACCACATCACTACAGTAGAGACATACTGTTCTCTGATAGACAACATAAACACATCACTACGGTAGAGACATACTTTCTCTGATAGACAACAACCACATCACTACAGTAGAGACATACTGTTCTCTGATAGACAACAACCACATCACTACAGCAGAGACATACTGTTCTCTGATAGACAACATAACCACATCACTACAGTAGAGACATACTGTTCTCTGATAGACAACATAACCACATCACTACAGGAGAGACATACTGTTCTCTGATAGACAACATAACTACATCACTACGGTAGAGACATACTGTTTTCTGATAGATAACATAACCACATCACTACGGTAGAGACATACTGCTCTCTGATAGACAATACAACCACATCACTACAGTAGAGACATACTGTTTTCTGATAGACATAATAACCACATCACTACAGTAGAGACATACTGTTCTCTGATAGACTACACCACATCACTACAGTAGAGACATACTGTTCTCTGATAGACAACATAACCACATCACTACAGTAGAGACATACTGTTCTCTGATAGACAACATAACCACATCACTACAGTAGAGACATACTGTTCTCTGATAGACAACATAACCACATCACTACAGTAGAGACATACTGTTCTCTGATAGACAACATAACCACATCACTACAGTAGAGACATACTGTTCTCTGATAGACAACATAACCACATCACTACAGTAGAGACATACTGTTCTCTGATAGACAACATAACCACATCACTACAGTAGAGACATACTGTTCTCTGATAGACAACAACCACATCACTACAGTAGAGACATACTATTCTCTGATAGACAACATAACCACATCACTACAGTAGAGACATACTGCTCTCTGATAGACAACAACTATATCACTACAGTAGAGACATACTGTTCTCTGATAGACAACAACCACATCACTACAGTAGAGACATAGTGTTCTCTGATAGACAACATAACCACATCACTACAGTAGAGACATACTGTTCTCTGATAGACAACATAACCACATCACTACAATAGAGACATACTGTTCTCTGATAGACAACAACCACATCACTACAGTAGAGACATACTGGTCTCTGATAGACAACATAACCACATCACTACGGTAGAGACATACTGTTCTCTGATAGACAACAACATCATCACTACAGTAGAGACATACTTTCTCTTATAGACAACATAACCACATCACTACAGTAGAGACATACTTTCTCTGATAGACAACAACCACATCACTACAGTAGAGACATACTGTTCTCTGATAGACAACATAACCACATCACTACAGTAGAGACATACTGTTCTCTGATCGACAACATAACCACATCACTAGATTAGAGACATACTGTTCTCTGATAGACAACATAACCACATCACTACGGTAGAGACATACTGTTCTCTGATAGACAACACCACATCACTACAGTAGAGACATACTGTTCTCTGATAGACAACATAACCACATCACTACGGTAGAGACATACTGTTCTCTGATAGACAACATAACCACATCACTACGGTAGAGACATACTTTCTCTGATAGACAACAACCACATCACTACAGTAGAGACATACTGTTCTCTGATAGACAACATAACCACATCACTACAGTAGAGACATACTGTTCTCCAATAGACAACACAACTACATCACTACGGTAGAGACATACTGTTTTCTGATAGATAACATAACCACATCACTACGGTAGAGACATATTGCTCTCTGATAGACAACACAACCACATCACTACAGTAGAGACATACTGTTCTCTGATAGACAACATAACTACATCAATACGGTAGAGACATACTGTTCTCTGATAGACAACAACCACATCACTACATTAGAGACATACTGTTCTCTGATAGAAAACAACCACATCACTACAGTAGAGACATACTGTTCTCTGATAGACAACATAACCACATCACTACAGTAGAGACATACTGTTCTCTGATAGACTACACAACATCACTACAGTAGAGCCATACTGTTCTCTGATAGACAACATAACCACATCACTACAGTAGAGACATACTGTTCTCTGATAGACAACATAACCACATCACTACAGTAGAGACATACTGTTCTCTGATAGACAACATAACCACATCACTACAGTAGAGACATACTGTTCTCTGATAGACAACGTAACCACATCACTACGGTAGAGACATACTGTTCTCTGATAGACAACAACCACATCACTACAGTAGAGACATACTGTTCTCTGATAGACAACATAACCACATCACTACAGTAGAGACATACTGTTCTCCAATAGACAACACAACTACATCACTACGTTAGAGACATACTGTTTTCTGATAGATAACATAACCACAACACTACGGTAGAGACATACTGTTCTCTGATAGACAACACAACCACATCACTACAGTAGAGACATACTGTTCTCTGATAGACAACATAACCACATCACTACAGTAGAGACATACTGTTCTCTGATAGACAACACCACATCACTACAGTAGAGACATACTGTTCTCTGATAGACAACATAACCACATCACTACAGTAGAGACATACTGTTCTCTGATAGACAACATAACCACATCACTACAGTAGAGATATACTGTTCTCTGATAGACAACACAACCACATCACTACAGTAGAGACATACTGTTCTCTGATAGACAACATAACCACATCACTACAGTAGAGACATACTGTTCTCTGATAGACAACATAACCACATCACTACAGTAGAGACATACTGTTCTCTGATAGACAACATAACCACATCACTACAGTAGAGACATACTGTTCTCTGATAGACAACATAACCACATCACTACAGTAGAGACATACTGTTCTCTGATAGACTACACCACATCACTACAATAGAGCCATACTGTTCTCTGATAGACAACATAACCACATCACTACAGTAGAGACATACTGTTCTCTGATAGACAACATAACCACATCACTACAGTAGAGACATACTGTTCTCTGATAGACAACATAACCACATCACTACAGTAGAGACATACTGTTCTCTGATAGACAACATAACCACATCACTACAGTAGAGACATACTGTTCTCTGATAGACAACATAACCACATCACTACAGTAGAGACATACTGTTCTCTGATAGACAACATAACCACATCACTACAGTAGAGACATACTGTTCTCTGATAGACAACATAACCACATCACTACAGTAGAGACATACTGTTCTCTGATAGACAACAACCACATCACTACAGTAGAGACATACTATTCTCTGATAGACAACATAACCACATCACTACAGTAGAGACATACTGCTCTCTGATAGACAACAACTATATCACTACAGTAGAGACATACTGTTCTCTGATAGACAACAACCACATCACTACAGTAGAGACATAGTGTTCTCTGATAGACAACATAACCACATCACTACAGTAGAGACATACTGTTCTCTGATAGACAACATAACCACATCACTACAATAGAGACATACTGTTCTCTGATAGACAACAACCACATCACTACAGTAGAGACATACTGGTCTCTGATAGACAACATAACCACATCACTACGGTAGAGACATACTGTTCTCTGATAGACAACAACATCATCACTACAGTAGAGACATACTTTCTCTTATAGACAACATAACCACATCACTACAGTAGAGACATACTTTCTCTGATAGACAACAACCACATCACTACAGTAGAGACATACTGTTCTCTGATAGACAACATAACCACATCACTACAGTAGAGACATACTGTTCTCTGATCGACAACATAACCACATCACTAGATTAGAGACATACTGTTCTCTGATAGACAACATAACCACATCACTACGGTAGAGACATACTGTTCTCTGATAGACAACACCACATCACTACAGTAGAGACATACTGTTCTCTGATAGACAACATAACCACATCACTACGGTAGAGACATACTGTTCTCTGATAGACAACATAACCACATCACTACGGTAGAGACATACTTTCTCTGATAGACAACAACCACATCACTACAGTAGAGACATACTGTTCTCTGATAGACAACATAACCACATCACTACAGTAGAGACATACTGTTCTCCAATAGACAACACAACTACATCACTACGGTAGAGACATACTGTTTTCTGATAGATAACATAACCACATCACTACGGTAGAGACATATTGCTCTCTGATAGACAACACAACCACATCACTACAGTAGAGACATACTGTTCTCTGATAGACAACATAACTACATCAATACGGTAGAGACATACTGTTCTCTGATAGACAACAACCACATCACTACATTAGAGACATACTGTTCTCTGATAGAAAACAACCACATCACTACAGTAGAGACATACTGTTCTCTGATAGACAACATAACCACATCACTACAGTAGAGACATACTGTTCTCTGATAGACTACACAACATCACTACAGTAGAGCCATACTGTTCTCTGATAGACAACATAACCACATCACTACAGTAGAGACATACTGTTCTCTGATAGACAACATAACCACATCACTACAGTAGAGACATACTGTTCTCTGATAGACAACATAACCACATCACTACAGTAGAGACATACTGTTCTCTGATAGACAACGTAACCACATCACTACGGTAGAGACATACTGTTCTCTGATAGACAACAACCACATCACTACAGTAGAGACATACTGTTCTCTGATAGACAACATAACCACATCACTACAGTAGAGACATACTGTTCTCCAATAGACAACACAACTACATCACTACGTTAGAGACATACTGTTTTCTGATAGATAACATAACCACAACACTACGGTAGAGACATACTGTTCTCTGATAGACAACACAACCACATCACTACAGTAGAGACATACTGTTCTCTGATAGACAACATAACCACATCACTACAGTAGAGACATACTGTTCTCTGATAGACAACACCACATCACTACAGTAGAGACATACTGTTCTCTGATAGACAACATAACCACATCACTACAGTAGAGACATACTGTTCTCTGATAGACAACATAACCACATCACTACAGTAGAGATATACTGTTCTCTGATAGACAACACAACCACATCACTACAGTAGAGACATACTGTTCTCTGATAGACAACATAACCACATCACTACAGTAGAGACATACTGTTCTCTGATAGACAACATAACCACATCACTACAGTAGAGACATACTGTTCTCTGATAGACAACATAACCACATCACTACAGTAGAGACATACTGTTCTCTGATAGACAACATAACCACATCACTACAGTAGAGACATACTGTTCTCTGATAGACTACACCACATCACTACAATAGAGCCATACTGTTCTCTGATAGACAACATAACCACATCACTACAGTAGAGACATACTGTTCTCTGATAGACAACATAACCACATCACTACAGTAGAGACATACTGTTCTCTGATAGACAACATAACCACATCACTACAGTAGAGACATACTGTTCTCTGATAGACAACATAACCACATCACTACAGTAGAGACATACTGTTCTCTGATAGAAAACATAACCACATCACTACAGTAGAGACATACTATTCTCTGATAGACAACAACCACATCACTACAGTAGAGACATACTATTCTCTGATAGACAACATAACCACATCACTACAGTAGAGACATACTGTTCTCTGATAGACAACATAACCACATCACTACGGTAGAGACATACTGTTCTCTGATAGACAACATAACCACATCACTACGGTAGAGACATACTTTCTCTGATAGACAACAACCACATCACTACAGTAGAGACATACTGTTCTCTGATAGACAACAACCACATCACTACAGCAGAGACATACTGTTCTCTGATAGACAACATAACCACATCACTACAGTAGAGAAATACTATTCTCTGATAGACAACATAACCACATCACTACAGTAGAGACATACTGTTCTCTGATAGACAACATAACCACATCACTACAGTAGAGACATACTGTTCTCTGATAGACAACATAACTACATCACTACGGTAGAGACATACTGTTCTCTGATAGACAACAACCACATCACTACAGTAGAGACATACTGTTCTCTGATAGAAAACAACCACATCACTACAGTAGAGACATACTGTTCTCTGATAGACAACATAACCACATCACTACTGTAGAGACATACTGTTCTCTGATAGACAACAACCACATCACTACAGTAGAGACATACTGTTCTCTGATAGACAACACAACCACATCACTACGGTAGAGACATACTGTTCTCTGATAGACAACATAACCACATCACTACGGTAGAGACATACTGTTCTCTGATAGACAACACAACCACATCACTACGGTAGAGACATACAGTTCTCTGATAGACAACACAACCACATCACTACGGTAGAGACATACTGTTCTCTGATAGACAACACAACCACATCACCACAGTAGAGACATACTGTTCTCTGATAGACAACAACCACATCACTACAGTAGAGACATACTGTTCTCTGATAGACAACATAAACACATCACTACGGTAGAGACATACTTTCTCTGATAGACAACAACCACATCACTACTGTAGAGACATACTGTTCTCTGATAGACAACAACCACATCACTACAGCAGAGACATACTGTTCTCTGATAGACAACATAACCACATCACTACAGTAGAGACATACTGTTCTCTGATAGACAACATAACCACATCACTACAGTAGAGACATACTGTTCTCTGATAGACAACATAACCACATCACTACGGTAGAGACATACTGTTGTCTGATAGACAACATAACCACATCACTACAGTAGAGACATACTGTTCTCTGATAGAAAACAACCACATCACTACAGTAGAGACATACTGTTCTCTGATAGACAACATAACCACATCACTACGGTAGAGACATACTGTTCTCTGATAGACAACAACCACATCACTACAGTAGAGACATACTGTTCTCTGATAGACAACATAACCACATCACTACAGTAGAGACATACTGTTCTCCAATAGACAACACAACTACATCACTACGGTAGAGACATACTGTTTTCTGATAGATAACATAACCACATCACTACGGTAGAGACATACTGCTCTCTGATAGACAACACAACCACATCACTACAGTAGAGACATACTGTTTTCTGATAGACAACATAACCACATCACTACAGTAGAGACATACTGTTCTCTGATAGACTACACCACATCACTACAGTAGAGACATACTGTTCTCTGATAGACAACATAACCACATCACTACAGTAGAGACATACTGTTCTCTGATAGACAACATAACCACATCACTACAGTAGAGACATACTGTTCTCTGATAGACAACATAACCACATCACTACAGTAGAGACATACTGTTCTCTGATAGACAACATAACCACATCACTACAGTAGAGACATACTGTTCTCTGATAGACAACATAACCACATCACTACAGTAGAGACATACTGTTCTCTGATAGACAACAACCACATCACTACAGTAGAGACATACTATTCTCTGATAGACAACATAACCACATCACTACAGTAGAGACATACTGCTCTCTGATAGACAACAACTATATCACTACAGTAGAGACATACTGTTCTCTGATAGACAACAACCACATCACTACAGTAGAGACATACTGTTCTCTGATAGACAACATAACCACATCACTACAGTAGAGACATACTGTTCTCTGATAGACAACATAACCACATCACTACAGTAGAGACATACTGTTCTCTGATAGACAACAACCACATCACTACAGTAGAGACATACTGGTCTCTGATAGACAACATAACCACATCACTACGGTAGAGACATACTGTTCTCTGATAGACAACAACATCATCACTACAGTAGAGACATACTGTTCTCTGATAGACAACATAACCACATCACTACAGTAGAGACATACTTTCTCTGATAGACAACAACCACATCACTACAGTAGAGACATACTGTTCTCTGATAGACAACATAACCACATCACTACGGTAGAGACATACTGTTCTCTGATAGACAACACCACATCACTACAGTAGAGACATACTGTTCTCTGATAGACAACGTAACCACATCACTACAGTAGAGACATACTATTCTCTGATAGACAACAACCACATCACTACAGTAGAGACATACTATTCTCTGATAGACAACATAACCACATCACTACAGTAGAGACATACTGTTCTCTGATAGACAACATAACCACATCACTACGGTAGAGACATACTGTTCTCTGATAGACAACATAACCACATCACTACGGTAGAGACATACTTTCTCTGATAGACAACAACCACATCACTACAGTAGAGACATACTGTTCTCTGATAGACAACAACCACATCACTACAGCAGAGACATACTGTTCTCTGATAGACAACATAACCACATCACTACAGTAGAGAAATACTATTCTCTGATAGACAACATAACCACATCACTACAGTAGAGACATACTGTTCTCTGATAGACAACATAACCACATCACTACAGTAGAGACATACTGTTCTCTGATAGACAACATAACTACATCACTACGGTAGAGACATACTGTTCTCTGATAGACAACAACCACATCACTACAGTAGAGACATACTGTTCTCTGATAGAAAACAACCACATCACTACAGTAGAGACATACTGTTCTCTGATAGACAACATAACCACATCACTACTGTAGAGACATACTGTTCTCTGATAGACAACAACCACATCACTACAGTAGAGACATACTGTTCTCTGATAGACAACACAACCACATCACTACGGTAGAGACATACTGTTCTCTGATAGACAACATAACCACATCACTACGGTAGAGACATACTGTTCTCTGATAGACAACACAACCACATCACTACGGTAGAGACATACTGTTCTCTGATAGACAACACAACCACATCACTACGGTAGAGACATACTGTTCTCTGATAGACAACACAACCACATCACCACAGTAGAGACATACTGTTCTCTGATAGACAACAACCACATCACTACAGTAGAGACATACTGTTCTCTGATAGACAACATAAACACATCACTACGGTAGAGACATACTTTCTCTGATAGACAACAACCACATCACTACAGTAGAGACATACTGTTCTCTGATAGACAACAACCACATCACTACAGCAGAGACATACTGTTCTCTGATAGACAACATAACCACATCACTACAGTAGAGACATACTGTTCTCTGATAGACAACATAACCACATCACTACAGTAGAGACATACTGTTCTCTGATAGACAACATAACCACATCACTACGGTAGAGACATACTGTTGTCTGATAGACAACATAACCACATCACTACAGTAGAGACATACTGTTCTCTGATAGAAAACAACCACATCACTACAGTAGAGACATACTGTTCTCTGATAGACAACATAACCACATCACTACGGTAGAGACATACTGTTCTCTGATA
The DNA here is from genome assembly GCF_965601325.2 of Salmo salar. NCBI lineage: Eukaryota > Metazoa > Chordata > Actinopteri > Salmoniformes > Salmonidae > Salmo > Salmo salar. The sequence continues at coordinate 84,694,562 of NC_138304.1, read as the reverse complement.
GACAACAACCACATCACTACAGTAGAGACATACTGTTCTCTGATAGACAACATAACCACATCACTACAGTAGAGACATACTGTTCTCCAATAGACAACACAACTACATCACTACGGTAGAGACATACTGTTTTCTGATAGATAACATAACCACATCACTACGGTAGAGACATACTGCTCTCTGATAGACAACACAACCACATCACTACAGTAGAGACATACTGTTTTCTGATAGACAACATAACCACATCACTACAGTAGAGACATACTGTTCTCTGATAGACTACACCACATCACTACAGTAGAGACATACTGTTCTCTGATAGACAACATAACCACATCACTACAGTAGAGACATACTGTTCTCTGATAGACAACATAACCACATCACTACAGTAGAGACATACTGTTCTCTGATAGACAACATAACCACATCACTACAGTAGAGACATACTGTTCTCTGATAGACAACATAACCACATCACTACAGTAGAGACATACTGTTCTCTGATAGACAACATAACCACATCACTACAGTAGAGACATACTGTTCTCTGATAGACAACAACCACATCACTACAGTAGAGACATACTATTCTCTGATAGACAACATAACCACATCACTACAGTAGAGACATACTGCTCTCTGATAGACAACAACTATATCACTACAGTAGAGACATACTGTTCTCTGATAGACAACAACCACATCACTACAGTAGAGACATACTGTTCTCTGATAGACAACATAACCACATCACTACAGTAGAGACATACTGTTCTCTGATAGACAACATAACCACATCACTACAGTAGAGACATACTGTTCTCTGATAGACAACAACCACATCACTACAGTAGAGACATACTGGTCTCTGATAGACAACATAACCACATCACTACGGTAGAGACATACTGTTCTCTGATAGACAACAACATCATCACTACAGTAGAGACATACTGTTCTCTGATAGACAACATAACCACATCACTACAGTAGAGACATACTTTCTCTGATAGACAACAACCACATCACTACAGTAGAGACATACTGTTCTCTGATAGACAACATAACCACATCACTACGGTAGAGACATACTGTTCTCTGATAGACAACACCACATCACTACAGTAGAGACATACTGTTCTCTGATAGACAACATAACCACATCACTACAGTAGAGACATACTGTTCTCCAATAGACAACACAACTACATCACTACGGTAGAGACATACTGTTTTCTGATAGATAACATAACCACATCACTACGGTAGAGACATACTGCTCTCTGATAGACAACACAACCACATCACTACAGTAGAGACATACTGTTCTCTGATAGAAAACATAACTACATCAATACGGTAGAGACATACTGTTCTCTGATTGACAACAACCACATCACTACAGTAGAGACATACTGTTCTCTGATAGAAAACAACCACATCACTACAGTAGAGACATACTGTTCTCTGATAGACAACATAACCACATCACTACGGTAGAGACATACTGTTCTCTGATAGACAACAACCACATCACTACAGTAGAGACATACTGTTCTCTGATAGACAACATAACCACATCACTACAGTAGAGACATACTGTTCTCCAATAGACAACACAACTACATCACTACATTAGAGACATACTGTTTTCTGATAGATAAATTAACCGCAACACTACGGTAGAGACATACTGTTCTCTGATAGACAACACAACCACATCACTACAGTAGAGACATACTGTTCTCTGATAGACAACATAACCACATCACTACAGTAGAGACATACTGTTCTCTGATAGACAACACCACATCACTACAGTAGAGACATACTGTTTTCTGATAGACAACATAACCACATCACTACAGTAGAGACATACTGTTCTCTGATAGACAACATAACCACATCACTACAGTAGAGATATACTGTTCTCTGATAGACAACACAACCACATCACTACAGTAGAGACATACTGTTTAGACAACATAACCACATCACTACAGTAGAGACATACTGTTCTCTGATAGACAACATAACCACATCACTACAGTAGAGACATACTGTTTTCTGATAGACAACATAACCACATCACTACAGTAGAGACATACTGTTCTCTGATAGACAACATAACCACATCACTACAGTAGAGACATACTGTTCTCTGATAGACAACATAACCACATCACTACAGTAGAGACATACTGTTCTCTGATAGACAACATAACCACATCACTACAGTAGAGACATACTGTTCTCTGATAGACAACATAACCACATCACTACAGTAGAGACATACTGTTCTCTGATAGACAACAACCACATCACTACAGTAGAGACATACTATTCTCTGATAGACAACATAACCACATCACTACAGTAGAGACATACTGCTCTCTGATAGACAACAACTATATCACTACAGTAGAGACATACTGTTCTCTGATAGACAACAACCACATCACTACAGTAGAGACATACTGTTCTCCAATAGACAACACAACTACATCACTACGTTAGAGACATACTGTTTTCTGATAGATAAATTAACCACAACACTACGGTAGAGACATACTGTTCTCTGATAGACAACACAACCACATCACTACAGTAGAGACATACTGTTCTCTGATAGACAACATAACCACATCACTACAGTAGAGACATACTGTTCTCTGATAGACAACACCACATCACTACAGTAGAGACATACTGTTCTCTGATAGACAACATAACCACATCACTACAGTAGAGACATACTGTTCTCTGATAGACAAGATAACCACATCACTACAGTAGAGATATACTGTTCTCTGATAGACAACACAACCACATCACTACAGTAGAGACATACTGTTTAGACAACATAACCACATCACTACAGTAGAGACATACTGTTCTCTGATAGACAACATAACCACATCACTACAGTAGAGACATACTGTTTTCTGATAGACAACATAACCACATCACTACAGTAGAGACATACTGTTCTCTGATAGACAACATAACCACATCACTACAGTAGAGACATACTGTTCTCTGATAGACAACATAACCACATCACTACAGTAGAGACATACTGTTCTCTGATAGACAACATAACCACATCACTACAGTAGAGACATACTGTTCTCTGATAGACAACATAACCACATCACTACAGTAGAGACATACTGTTCTCTGATAGACAACAACCACATCACTACAGTAGAGACATACTATTCTCTGATAGACAACATAACCACATCACTACAGTAGAGACATACTGCTCTCTGATAGACAACAACTATATCACTACAGTAGAGACATACTGTTCTCTGATAGACAACAACCACATCACTACAGTAGAGACATACTGTTCTCTGATAGACAACATAACCACATCACTACAGTAGAGACATACTGTTCTCTGATAGACAACATAACCACATCACTACAGTAGAGACATACTGTTCTCTGATAGACAACAACCACATCACTACAGTAGAGACATACTGGTCTCTGATAGACAACATAACCACATCACTACGGTAGAGACATACTGTTCTCTGATAGACAACAACATCATCACTACAGTAGAGACATACTTTCTCTGATAGACAACATAACCACATCACTACAGTAGAGACATACTTTCTCTGATAGACAACAACCACATCACTACAGTAGAGACATACTGTTCTCTGATAGACAACATAACCACATCACTACGGTAGAGACATACTGTTCTCTGATAGACAACACCACATCACTACAGTAGAGACATACTGTTCTCTGATAGACAACATAACCACATCACTACAGTAGAGACATACTGTTCTCCAATAGACAACTCAACTACATCACTACGGTAGAGACATACTGTTTTCTGATAGATATCATAACCACATCACTACGGTAGAGACATACTGCTCTCTGATAGACAACACAACCACATCACTACAGTAGAGACATACTGTTCTCTGATAGACAACATAACTACATCAATACGGTAGAGACATACTGTTCTCTGATAGACAACAACCACATCACTACAGTAGAGACATACTGTTCTCTGATAGAAAACAACCACATCACTACAGTAGAGACATACTGTTCTCTGATAGACAACATAACCACATCACTACGGTAGAGACATACTGTTCTCTGATAGACAACAACCACATCACTACAGTAGAGACATACTGTTCTCTGATAGACAACATAACCACATCACTACAGTAGAGACATACTGTTCTCCAATAGACAACACAACTACATCACTACGTTAGAGACATACTGTTTTCTGATAGATAAATTAACCACAACACTACGGTAGAGACATACTGTTCTCTGATAGACAACACAACCACATCACTACAGTAGAGACATACTGTTCTCTGATAGACAACATAACCACATCACTACAGTAGAGACATACTGTTCTCTGATAGACAACACCACATCACTACAGTAGAGACATACTGTTCTCTGATAGACAACATAACCACATCACTACAGTAGAGACATACTGTTCTCTGATAGACAACATAACCACATCACTACAGTAGAGATATACTGTTCTCTGATAGACAACACAACCACATCACTACAGTAGAGACATACTGTTTAGACAACATAACCACATCACTACAGTAGAGACATACTGTTCTCTGATAGACAACATAACCACATCACTACAGTAGAGACATACTGTTCTCTGATAGACAACATAACCACATCACTACAGTAGAGACATACTGTTCTCTGATAGACAACATAACCACATCACTACAGTAGAGACATACTGTTCTCTGATAGACTACAACACATCACTACAGTAGAGACATACAGTTCTCTGATAGACAACATAACCACATCACTACGGTAGAGACATACTGTTCTCTGATAGACAACACAACCACATCACTACGGTAGAGACATACTGTTCTCTGATAGACAACACAACCACATCACTACGGTAGAGACATACTGTTCTCTGATAGACAACATAACCACATCACTACGGTAGAGACATGCTGTTCTCTGATAGACAACACAACCACATCACTACTGTAGAGACATACTGTTCTCTGATAGACAACACAACCACATCACTACGGTAGAGACATACTGTTCTCTGATAGACAACACAACCACATAACTACGGTAGAGACATGCTGTTCTCTGATAGACAACACAACCACATCACTACGGTAGAGACATACTGTTCTCTGATAGACAACACAACCACATCACTACAGTAGAGACATACTGTTCTCTGATAGACAACAACCACATCACTACAGTAGAGACATACTGTTCTCTGATAGACAACATAAACACATCACTACGGTAGAGACATACTTTCTCTGATAGACAACAACCACATCACTACAGTAGAGACATACTGTTCTCTGATAGACAACAACCACATCACTACAGCAGAGACATACTGTTCTCTGATAGACAACATAACCACATCACTACAGTAGAGACATACTGTTCTCTGATAGACAACATAACCACATCACTACAGTAGAGACATACTGTTCTCTGATAGACAACATAACTACATCACTACGGTAGAGACATACTGTTTTCTGATAGATAACATAACCACATCACTACGGTAGAGACATACTGCTCTCTGATAGACAATACAACCACATCACTACAGTAGAGACATACTGTTTTCTGATAGACATAATAACCACATCACTACAGTAGAGACATACTGTTCTCTGATAGACTACACCACATCACTACAGTAGAGACATACTGTTCTCTGATAGACAACATAACCACATCACTACAGTAGAGACATACTGTTCTCTGATAGACAACATAACCACATCACTACAGTAGAGACATACTGTTCTCTGATAGACAACATAACCACATCACTACAGTAGAGACATACTGTTCTCTGATAGACAACATAACCACATCACTACAGTAGAGACATACTGTTCTCTGATAGACAACATAACCACATCACTACAGTAGAGACATACTGTTCTCTGATAGACAACATAACCACATCACTACAGTAGAGACATACTGTTCTCTGATAGACAACAACCACATCACTACAGTAGAGACATACTATTCTCTGATAGACAACATAACCACATCACTACAGTAGAGACATACTGCTCTCTGATAGACAACAACTATATCACTACAGTAGAGACATACTGTTCTCTGATAGACAACAACCACATCACTACAGTAGAGACATAGTGTTCTCTGATAGACAACATAACCACATCACTACAGTAGAGACATACTGTTCTCTGATAGACAACATAACCACATCACTACAATAGAGACATACTGTTCTCTGATAGACAACAACCACATCACTACAGTAGAGACATACTGGTCTCTGATAGACAACATAACCCCATCACTACGGTAGAGACATACTGTTCTCTGATAGACAACAACATCATCACTACAGTAGAGACATACTTTCTCTTATAGACAACATAACCACATCACTACAGTAGAGACATACTTTCTCTGATAGACAACAACCACATCACTACAGTAGAGACATACTGTTCTCTGATAGACAACATAACCACATCACTACAGTAGAGACATACTGTTCTCTGATCGACAACATAACCACATCACTAGATTAGAGACATACTGTTCTCTGATAGACAACATAACCACATCACTACGGTAGAGACATACTGTTCTCTGATAGACAACACCACATCACTACAGTAGAGACATACTGTTCTCTGATAGACAACATAACCACATCACTACGGTAGAGACATACTGTTCTCTGATAGACAACATAACCACATCACTACGGTAGAGACATACTTTCTCTGATAGACAACAACCACATCACTACAGTAGAGACATACTGTTCTCTGATAGACAACATAACCACATCACTACAGTAGAGACATACTGTTCTCCAATAGACAACACAACTACATCACTACGGTAGAGACATACTGTTTTCTGATAGATAACATAACCACATCACTACGGTAGAGACATATTGCTCTCTGATAGACAACACAACCACATCACTACAGTGGAGACATACTGTTCTCTGATAGACAACATAACTACATCAATACGGTAGAGACATACTGTTCTCTGATAGACAACAACCACATCACTACATTAGAGACATACTGTTCTCTGATAGAAAACAACCACATCACTACAGTAGAGACATACTGTTCTCTGATAGACAACATAACCACATCACTATGGTAGAGACATACTGTTCTCTGATAGACAACAACCACATCACTACAGTAGAGACATACTGTTCTCTGATAGACAACATAACCACATCACTACAGTAGAGACATACTGTTCTCTGATAGACAACACAACCACATCACTACAGTAGAGACATACTGTTCTCTGATAGACAACATAACCACATCACTACAGTAGAGACATACTGTTCTCTGATAGACAACACCACATCACTACAGTAGAGACATACTGTTCTCTGATAGACAACATAACCACATCACTACAGTAGAGACATACTGTTCTCTGATAGACAACATAACCACATCACTACAGTAGAGATATACTGTTCTCTGATAGACAACATAACCACATCACTACAGTAGAGACATACTGTTCTCCAATAGACAACACAACTACATCACTACGTTAGAGACATACTGTTTTCTGATAGATAACATAACCACATCACTACGGTAGAGACATACTGTTCTCTGATAGACAACATAACCACATCACTACAGTAGAGACATACTGTTCTCCAATAGACAACACAACTACATCACTACGTTAGAGACATACTGTTTTCTGATAGATAACATAACCACATCACTACGGTAGAGACATACTGTTCTCTGATAGACAACACAACCACATCACTACAGTAGAGACATACTGTTCTCTGATAGACAACATAACCACATCACTACAGTAGAGACATACTGTTCTCTGATAGACAACATAACCACATCACTACAGTAGAGACATACTGTTCTCTGATAGACAACATAACCACATCACTACAGTAGAGATATACTGTTCTCTGATAGACAACATAACCACATCACTACAGTAGAGACATACTGTTCTCCAATAGACAACACAACTACATCACTACGTTAGAGACATACTGTTTTCTGATAGATAACATAACCACATCACTACGGTAGAGACATACTGTTCTCTGATAGACAACAACCACATCACTACAGTAGAGACATACTGTTCTCTGATAGACAACATAACCACATCAGTACAGTAGAGACATACTGTTCTCCAATAGACAACACAACTACATCACTACGTTAGAGACATACTGTTTTCTGATAGATAACATAACCACATCACTACGGTAGAGACATACTGTTCTCTGATAGACAACATAACCACATCACTACAGTAGAGACATACTGTTCACTGATAGACAACATAACCACATCACTACAGTAGAGACATACTGTTCTCTGATAGACAACATAACCACATCACTACAGTAGAGACATACTGTTCTCTGATAGACAACACCACATCACTACAGTAGAGACATACTGTTCTCTGATAGACAACATAACCACATCACTACAGTAGAGACATACTGTTCTCTGATAGACAACATAACCACATCACTACAGTAGAGATATACTGTTCTCTGATAGACAACATAACCACATCACTACAGTAGAGACATACTGTTCTCCAATAGACAACACAACTACATCACTACGTTAGAGACATACTGTTTTCTGATAGATAACATAACCACATCACTACGGTAGAGACATACTGTTCTCTGATAGACAACATAACCACATCACTACAGTAGAGACATACTGTTCTCCAATAGACAACACAACTACATCACTACGTTAGAGACATACTGTTTTCTGATAGATAACATAACCACATCACTACGGTAGAGACATACTGTTCTCTGATAGACAACACAACCACATCACTACAGTAGAGACATACTGTTCTCTGATAGACAACATAACCACATCACTACAGTAGAGACATACTGTTCTCTGATAGACAACATAACCACATCACTACAGTAGAGACATACTGTTCTCTGATAGACAACATAACCACATCACTACAGTAGAGATATACTGTTCTCTGATAGACAACATAACCACATCACTACAGTAGAGACATACTGTTCTCCAATAGACAACACAACTACATCACTACGTTAGAGACATACTGTTTTCTGATAGATAACATAACCACATCACTACGGTAGAGACATACTGTCCTCTGATAGACAACAACCACATCACTACAGTAGAGACATACTGTTCTCTGATAGACAACATAACCACATCAGTACAGTAGAGACATACTGTTCTCCAATAGACAACACAACTACATCACTACGTTAGAGACATACTGTTTTCTGATAGATAACATAACCACATCACTACGGTAGAGACATACTGTTCTCTGATAGACAACATAACCACATCACTACAGTAGAGACATACTGTTCACTGATAGACAACATAACCACATCACTACAGTAGAGACATACTGTTCTCTGATAGACAACATAACCACATCACTACAGTAGAGACATACTGTTCTCTGATAGACAACATAACCACATCACTACAGTAGAGACATACTGTTCTCTGATAGACAACATAACCACATCACTACAGTAGAGACATACTATTCTCTGATAGACAACATAACCACATCACTACAGTAGAGACATACAGTTCTCTGATAGACAACATAACCACATCACTACAGTAGAGACATACTGTTCTCTGATAGACAACATAACTACATCACTACGGTAGAGACATACTGTTCTCTGATAGACAACAACCACATCACTACAGTAGAGACATACTGTTCTCTGATAGAAAACAACCACATCACTACAGTAGAGACATACTGTTCTCTGATAGACAACATAACCACATCACTACGGTAGAGACATACTGTTCTCTGATAGACAACAACCACATCACTACAGTAGAGACATACTGTTCTCTGATAGACAACATAACCACATCACTACAGTAGAGACATACTGTTCTCCAATAGACAACACAACTACATCACTACGTTAGAGACATACTGTTTTCTGATAGATAACATAACCACATCACTACGGTAGAGACATACTGTTCTCTGATAGACAACATTACCACATCACTACAGTAGAGACATACTGTTCTCCAATAGACAACACAACTACATCACTACGTTAGAGACATACTGTTTTCTGATAGATAACATAACCACATCACTACGGTAGAGACATACTGTTCTCTGATAGACAACACAACCACATCACTACAGTAGAGACATACTGTTCTCTGATAGACAACATAACCACATCACTACAGTAGAGACATACTGTTCTCTGATAGACAACATAACCACATCACTACAGTAGAGACATACTGTTCTCTGATAGACAACATAACCACATCACTACAGTAGAGATATACTGTTCTCTGATAGACAACATAACCACATCACTACAGTAGAGACATACTGTTCTCCAATAGACAACACAACTACATCACTACGTTAGAGACATACTGTTTTCTGATAGATAACATAACCACATCACTACGGTAGAGACATACTGTTCTCTGATAGACAACAACCACATCACTACAGTAGAGACATACTGTTCTCTGATAGACAACATAACCACATCAGTACAGTAGAGACATACTGTTCTCCAATAGACAACACAACTACATCACTACGTTAGAGACATACTGTTTTCTGATAGATAACATAACCACATCACTACGGTAGAGACATACTGTTCTCTGATAGACAACATAACCACATCACTACGGTAGAGACATACTGTTCTCTGATAGACAACACAACCACATCACTACAGTAGAGACATACTGTTCTCTGATAGACAACATAACCACATCACTACGGTAGAGACATACTGTTCTCTGATAGACAACAACCACATCACTACAGTAGAGACATACTGTTCTCTGATAGACAACATAACCACATCACTACAGTAGAGACATACTGTTCTCTGATAGACAACATAACCACATCACTACAGTAGAGACATACTGTTCTCCAATAGACAACACAACTACATCACTACGTTAGAGACATACTGTTTTCTGATAGATAACATAACCACATCACTACGGTAGAGACATACTGTTCTCTGATAGACAACATAACCACATCACTACAGTAGAGACATACTGTTCTCTGATAGACAACATAACCACATCACTACAGTAGAGACATACTGTTCTCCAATAGACAACACAACTACATCACTACGTTAGAGACATACTGTTTTCTGATAGATAACATAACCACATCACTACGGTAGAGACATACTGTTCTCTGATAGACAACACAACCACATCACTACAGTAGAGACATACTGTTCTCTGATAGACAACATAACCACATCACTACAGTAGAGACATACTGTTCTCCAATAGACAACACAACTACATCACTACGTTAGAGACATACTGTTTTCTGATAGATAACATAACCACATCACTACGGTAGAGACATACTGTTCTCTGATAGACAACAACCACATCACTACAGTAGAGACATACTGTTCTCTGATAGACAACATAACCACATCACTACAGTAGAGACATACTGTTCTCCAATAGACAACACAACTACATCACTACGTTAGAGACATACTGTTTTCTGATAGATAACATAACCACAACACTACGGTAGAGACATACTGTTCTCTGATAGACAACACAACCACATCACTACAGTAGAGACATACTGTTCTCTGATAGACAACATAACCACATCACTACAGTAGAGACATACTGTTCTCTGATAGACAACACCACATCACTACAGTAGAGACATACTGTTCTCTGATAGACAACATAACCACATCACTACAGTAGAGACATACTGTTCTCTGATAGACAACATAACCACATCACTACAGTAGAGATATACTGTTCTCTGATAGACAACACAACCACATCACTACAGTAGAGACATACTGTTCTCTGATAGACAACATAACCACATCACTACAGTAGAGACATACTGTTCTCTGATAGACAACATAACCACATCACTACAGTAGAGACATACTGTTCTCTGATAGACAACATAACCACATCACTACAGTAGAGACATACTGTTCTCTGATAGACAACATAACCACATCACTACAGTAGAGACATACTGTTCTCTGATAGACTACACCACATCACTACAGTAGAGCCATACTGTTCTCTGATAGACAACATAACCACATCACTACAGTAGAGACATACTGTTCTCTGATAGACAACATAACCACATCACTACAGTAGAGACATACTGTTCTCTGATAGACAACATAACCACATCACTACAGTAGAGACATACTGTTCTCTGATAGACAACATAACCACATCACTACGGTAGAGACATACTGTTCTCTGATAGACAACAACCACATCACTACAGTAGAGACATACTGTTCTCTGATAGACAACATAACCACATCACTACAGTAGAGACATACTGTTCTCCAATAGACAACACAACTACATCACTACGTTAGAGACATACTGTTTTCTGATAGATAACATAACCACAACACTACGGTAGAGACATACTGTTCTCTGATAGACAACACAACCACATCACTACAGTAGAGACATACTGTTCTCTGATAGACAACATAACCACATCACTACAGTAGAGACATACTGTTCTCTGATAGACAACACCACATCACTACAGTAGAGACATACTGTTCTCTGATAGACAACATAACCACATCACTACAGTAGAGACATACTGTTCTCTGATAGACAACATAACCACATCACTACAGTAGAGATATACTGTTCTCTGATAGACAACACAACCACAACACTACAGTAGAGACATACTGTTCTCTGATAGACAACATAACCACATCACTACAGTAGAGACATACTGTTCTCTGATAGACAACATAACCACATCACTACAGTAGAGACATTCTGTTCTCTGATAGACAACATAACCACATCACTACAGTAGAGACATACTGTTCTCTGATAGACAACATAACCACATCACTACAGTAGAGACATACTGTTCTCTGATAGACTACACCACATCACTACAATAGAGCCATACTGTTCTCTGATAGACAACATAACCACATCACTACAGTAGAGACATACTGTTCTCTGATAGACAACATAACCACATCACTACAGTAGAGACATACTGTTCTCTGATAGACAACACAACCACATCACTACAGTAGAGACATACTGTTCTCTGATAGACAACATAACCACATCACTACAGTAGAGACATACTGTTCTCTGATAGACAACACCACATCACTACAGTAGAGACATACTGTTCTCTGATAGACAACATAACCACATCACTACAGTAGAGACATACTGTTCTCTGATAGACAACATAACCACATCACTACAGTAGAGATATACTGTTCTCTGATAGACAACACAACCACATCACTACAGTAGAGACATACTGTTCTCTGATAGACAACATAACCACATCACTACAGTAGAGACATACTGTTCTCTGATAGACAACATAACCACATCACTACAGTAGAGACATACTGTTCTCTGATAGACAACATAACCACATCACTACAGTAGAGACATACTGTTCTCTTATAGACAACATAACCACATCACTACAGTAGAGACATACTGTTCTCTGATAGACTACACCACATCACTACAGTAGAGCCATACTGTTCTCTGATAGACAACATAACCACATCACTACAGTAGAGACATACTGTTCTCTGATAGACAACATAACCACATCACTACAGTAGAGACATACTGTTCTCTGATAGACAACATAACCACATCACTACAGTAGAGACATACTGTTCTCTGATAGACAACATAACCACATCACTACGGTAGAGACATACTGTTCTCTGATAGACAACAACCACATCACTACAGTAGAGACATACTGTTCTCTGATAGACAACATAACCACATCACTACAGTAGAGACATACTGTTCTCCAATAGACAACACAACTACATCACTACGTTAGAGACATACTGTTTTCTGATAGATAACATAACCACAACACTACGGTAGAGACATACTGTTCTCTGATAGACAACACAACCACATCACTACAGTAGAGACATACTGTTCTCTGATAGACAACATAACCACATCACTACAGTAGAGACATACTGTTCTCTGATAGACAACACCACATCACTACAGTAGAGACATACTGTTCTCTGATAGACAACATAACCACATCACTACAGTAGAGACATACTGTTCTCTGATAGACAACATAACCACATCACTACAGTAGAGATATACTGTTCTCTGATAGACAACACAACCACATCACTACAGTAGAGACATACTGTTCTCTGATAGACAACATAACCACATCACTACAGTAGAGACATACTGTTCTCTGATAGACAACATAACCACATCACTACAGTAGAGACATTCTGTTCTCTGATAGACAACATAACCACATCACTACAGTAGAGACATACTGTTCTCTGATAGACAACATAACCACATCACTACAGTAGAGACATACTGTTCTCTGATAGACTACACCACATCACTACAATAGAGCCATACTGTTCTCTGATAGACAACATAACCACATCACTACAGTAGAGACATACTGTTCTCTGATAGACAACATAACCACATCACTACAGTAGAGACATACTGTTCTCTGATAGACAACATAACCACATCACTACAGTAGAGACATACTGTTCTCTGATAGACAACATAACCACATCACTACAGTAGAGACATACTGTTCTCTGATAGAAAACATAACCACATCACTACAGTAGAGACATACTATTCTCTGATAGACAACAACCACATCACTACAGTAGAGACATACTATTCTCTGATAGACAACATAACCACATCACTACAGTAGAGACATACTGTTCTCTGATAGACAACATAACCACATCACTACGGTAGAGACATACTGTTCTCTGATAGACAACATAACCACATCACTACGGTAGAGACATACTTTCTCTGATAGACAACAACCACATCACTACAGTAGAGACATACTGTTCTCTGATAGACAACAACCACATGACTACAGCAGAGACATACTGTTCTCTGATAGACAACATAACCACATCACTACAGTAGAGACATACTATTCTCTGATAGACAACATAACCACATCACTACAGTAGAGACATACTGTTCTCTGATAGACAACATAACCACATCACTACAGTAGAGACATACTGTTCTTTGATAGACAACATAACTACATCACTACGGTAGAGACATACTGTTCTCTGATAGACAACAACCACATCACTACAGTAGAGACATACTGTTCTCTGATAGAAAACAACCACATCACTACAGTAGAGACATACTGTTCTCTGATAGACAACATAACCACATCACTACGGTAGAGACATACTGTTCTCTGATAGACAACAACCACATCACTACAGTAGAGACATACTGTTCTCTGATAGACAACATAACCACATCACTACAGTAGAGACATACTGTTCTCCAATAGACAACACAACTACATCACTACGTTAGAGACATACTGTTTTCTGATAGATAACATAACCACATCACTACGGTAGAGACATACTGTTCTCTGATAGACTACACAACCACATCACTACAGTAGAGACATACTATTCTCTGATAGACAACATAACCACATCACTACAGTAGAGACATACTGTTCTCCAATAGACAACACAACTACATCACTACGTTAGAGACATACTGTTTTCTGATAGATAACATAACCACATCACTACGGTAGAGACATACTGTTCTCTGATAGACAACACAACCACATCACTACAGTAGAGACATACTGTTCTCTGATAGACAACATAACCACATCACTACAGTAGAGACATACTGTTCTCTGATAGACAACATAACCACATCACTACAGTAGAGACATACTGTTCTCTGATAGACAACATAACCACATCACTACAGTAGAGATATACTGTTCTCTGATAGACAACATAACCACATCACTACAGTAGAGACATACTGTTCTCCAATAGACAACACAACTACATCACTACGTTAGAGACATACTGTTTTCTGATAGATAACATAACCACATCACTACGGTAGAGACATACTGTTCTCTGATAGACAACAACCACATCACTACAGTAGAGACATACTGTTCTCTGATAGACAACATAACCACATCACTACGGTAGAGACATACTTTCTCTGATAGACAACAACCACATCACTACAGTAGAGACATACTGTTCTCTGATAGACAACAACCACATCACTACAGCAGAGACATACTGTTCTCTGATAGACAACATAACCACATCACTACAGTAGAGACATACTATTCTCTGATAGACAACATAACCACATCACTACAGTAGAGACATACTGTTCTCTGATAGACAACATAACCACATCACTACAGTAGAGACATACTGTTCTTTGATAGACAACATAACTACATCACTACGGTAGAGACATACTGTTCTCTGATAGACAACAACCACATCACTACAGTAGAGACATACTGTTCTCTGATAGAAAACAACCACATCACTACAGTAGAGACATACTGTTCTCTGATAGACAACATAACCACATCACTACGGTAGAGACATACTGTTCTCTGATAGACAACAACCACATCACTACAGTAGAGACATACTGTTCTCTGATAGACAACATAACCACATCACTACAGTAGAGACATACTGTTCTCCAATAGACAACACAACTACATCACTACGTTAGAGACATACTGTTTTCTGATAGATAACATAACCACATCACTACGGTAGAGACATACTGTTCTCTGATAGACAACACAACCACATCACTACAGTAGAGACATACTATTCTCTGATAGACAACATAACCACATCACTACAGTAGAGACATACTGTTCTCCAATAGACAACACAACTACATCACTACGTTAGAGACATACTGTTTTCTGATAGATAACATAACCACATCACTACGGTAGAGACATACTGTTCTCTGATAGACAACACAACCACATCACTACAGTAGAGACATACTGTTCTCTGATAGACAACATAACCACATCACTACAGTAGAGACATACTGTTCTCTGATAGACAACATAACCACATCACTACAGTAGAGACATACTGTTCTCTGATAGACAACATAACTACATCACTACGGTAGAGACATACTGTTCTCTGATAGACAACAACCACATCACTACAGTAGAGACATACTGTTCTCTGATAGAAAACAACCACATCACTACAGTAGAGACATACTGTTCTCTGATAGACAACATAACCACATCACTACGGTAGAGACATACTGTTCTCTGATAGACAACAACCACATCACTACAGTAGAGACATACTGTTCTCTGATAGACAACATAACCACATCACTACAGTAGAGACATACTGTTCTCCAATAGACAACACAACTACATCACTACGTTAGAGACATACTGTTTTCTGATAGATAACATAACCACATCACTACGGTAGAGACATACTGTTCTCTGATAGACAACAACCACATCACTACAGTAGAGACATACTGTTCTCTGATAGACAACATAACCACATCACTACAGTAGAGACATACTGTTCTCCAATAGACAACACAACTACATCACTACGTTAGAGACATACTGTTTTCTGATAGATAACATAACCACATCACTACGGTAGAGACATACTGAACTCTGATAGACAACACAACCACATCACTACAGTAGAGACATACTGTTCTCTGATAGACAACATAACCACATCACTACAGTAGAGACATACTGTTCTCTGATAGACAACATAACCACATCACTACAGTAGAGACATACTGTTCTCTGATAGACAACATAACCACATCACTACAGTAGAGATATACTGTTCTCTGATAGACAACATAACCACATCACTACAGTAGAGACATACTGTTCTCCAATAGACAACACAACTACATCACTACGTTAGAGACATACTGTTTTCTGATAGATAACATAACCACATCACTACGGTAGAGACATACTGTTCTCTGATAGACAACACAACCACATCACTACAGTAGAGACATACTGTTCTCTGATAGACAACAACCACATCACTACAGTAGAGACATACTGTTCTCTGATAGACAACATAACCACATCAGTACAGTAGAGACATACTGTTCTCCAATAGATAACACAACTACATCACTACGTTAGAGACATACTGTTTTCTGATAGATAACATAACCACATCACTACGGTAGAGACATACTGTTCTCTGATAGACAACGCAACCACATCACTACAGTAGAGACATACTGTTCTCTGATAGACAACATAACCACATCACTACAGTAGAGACATACTGTTCTCTGATAGACAACATAACCACATCCCTACAGTAGAGACATACTGTTCTCTGATAGACAACATAACCACATCACTACGGTAGAGACATACTGTTCTCTGATAGACAACATAACCACATCACTACGGTAGAGACATACTGTTCTCTGATAGACAACACAACCACATCACTACAGTAGAGACATACTGTTCTCTGATAGACAAAATAACCACATCACTACATTAGAGACATACTGTTCTCTGATAGACAACAACCACATCACTACAGTAGAGACATACTGTTCTCTGATAGACAACATAACCACATCACTACAGTAGAGACATACTGTTCTCCAATAGACAACACAACTACATCACTACGTTAGAGACATACTGTTTTCTGATAGATAACATAACCACATCACTACGGTAGAGACATACTGTTCTCTGATAGACAACACAACCACATCACTACAGTAGAGACATACTGTTCTCTGATAGACAACATAACCACATCACTACAGTAGAGACATACTGTTCTCCAATAGACAACACAACTACATCACTACGTTAGAGACATACTGTTTTCTGATAGATAACATAACCACATCACTACGGTAGAGACATACTGTTCTCTGATAGACAACACAACCACATCACTACAGTAGAGACATACTGTTCTCTGATAGACAACATAACCACATCACTACAGTAGAGACATACTGTTCTGTGATAGACAACATAACCACATATCTACGGTAGAGACATACTGTTCTCTGATAGACAACATAACCACATCACTACGGTAGAGACATACTTTCTCTGATAGACAACAACCACATCACTACAGTAGAGACATACTGTTCTCTGATAGACAACAACCACATCACTACAGCAGAGACATACTGTTCTCTGATAGACAACATAACCACATCACTACAGTAGAGACATACTGTTCTCTGATAGACAACATAACCACATCACTACAGTAGAGACATACTGTTCTCTGATAGACAACATAACCACATCACTACAGTAGAGACATACTCTTCTCTGATAGACAACATAACTACATCACTACGGTAGAGACATACTGTTCTCTGATAGACAACAACCACATCACTACAGTAGAGACATACTGTTCTCTGATAGAAAACAACCACATCACTACAGTAGAGACATACTGTTCTCTGATAGACAACATAACCACATCACTACGGTAGAGACATACTGTTCTCTGATAGACAACAACCACATCACTACAGTAGAGACATACTGTTCTCTGATAGACAACATAACCACATCACTACAGTAGAGACATACTGTTCTCCAATAGACAACACAACTACATCACTACGTTAGAGACATACTGTTTTCTGATAGATAACATAACCACATCACTACGGTAGAGACATACTGTTCTCTGATAGACAACAACCACATCACTACAGTAGAGACATACTGTTCTCTGATAGACAACATAACCACATCACTACAGTAGAGACATACTGTTCTCCAATAGACAACACAACTACATCACTACGTTAGAGACATACTGTTTTCTGATAGATAACATAACCACATCACTACGGTAGAGACATACTGAACTCTGATAGACAACACAACCACATCACTACAGTAGAGACATACTGTTCTCTGATAGACAACATAACCACATCACTACAGTAGAGACATACTGTTCTCTGATAGACAACATAACCACATCACTACAGTAGAGACATACTGTTCTCTGATAGACAACATAACCACATCACTACAGTAGAGATATACTGTTCTCTGATAGACAACATAACCACATCACTACAGTAGAGACATACTGTTCTCCAATAGACAACACAACTACATCACTACGTTAGAGACATACTGTTTTCTGATAGATAACATAACCACATCACTACGGTAGAGACATACTGTTCTCTGATAGACAACAACCACATCACTACAGTAGAGACATACTGTTCTCTGATAGACAACATAACCACATCACTACAGTAGAGACATACTGTTCTCCAATAGACAACACAACTACATCACTACGTTAGAGACATACTGTTTTCTGATAGATAACATAACCACATCACTACGGTAGAGACATACTGTTCTCTGATAGACAACACAACCACATCACTACAGTAGAGACATACTGTTCTCTGATAGACAACATAACCACATCACTACAGTAGAGACATACTGTTCTCCAATAGACAACACAACTACATCACTACGTTAGAGACATACTGTTTTCTGATAGATAACATAACCACATCACTACGGTAGAGACATACTGTTCTCTGATAGACAACACAACCACATCACTACAGTAGAGACATACTGTTCTCTGATAGACAACATAACCACATCACTACAGTAGAGACATACTGTTCTCTGATAGACAACATAACCACATCACTACAGTAGAGACATACTGTTCTCTGATAGACAACAACCACATCACTACAGTAGAGACATACTGTTCTCTGATAGACAACATAACCACATCACTACAGTAGAGACATACTGTTCTCCAATAGACAACACAACTACATCACTACGTTAGAGACATACTGTTTTCTGATAGATAACATAACCACATCACTACGGTAGAGACATACTGTTCTCTGATAGACTACACAACCACATCACTACAGTAGAGACATACTATTCTCTGATAGACAACATAACCACATCACTACAGTAGAGACATACTGTTCTCCAATAGACAACACAACTACATCACTACGTTAGAGACATACTGTTTTCTGATAGATAACATAACCACATCACTACGGTAGAGACATACTGTTCTCTGATAGACAACACAACCACATCACTACAGTAGAGACATACTGTTCTCTGATAGACAACATAACCACATCACTACAGTAGAGACATACTGTTCTCTGATAGACAACATAACCACATCACTACAGTAGAGACATACTGTTCTCTGATAGACAACATAACCACATCACTACAGTAGAGATATACTGTTCTCTGATAGACAACATAACCACATCACTACAGTAGAGACATACTGTTCTCCAATAGACAACACAACTACATCACTACGTTAGAGACATACTGTTTTCTGATAGATAACATAACCACATCACTACGGTAGAGACATACTGTTCTCTGATAGACAACAACCACATCACTACAGTAGAGACATACTGTTCTCTGATAGACAACATAACCACATCACTACGGTAGAGACATACTTTCTCTGATAGACAACAACCACATCACTACAGTAGAGACATACTGTTCTCTGATAGACAACAACCACATCACTACAGCAGAGACATACTGTTCTCTGATAGACAACATAACCACATCACTACAGTAGAGACATACTATTCTCTGATAGACAACATAACCACATCACTACAGTAGAGACATACTGTTCTCTGATAGACAACATAACCACATCACTACAGTAGAGACATACTGTTCTTTGATAGACAACATAACTACATCACTACGGTAGAGACATACTGTTCTCTGATAGACAACAACCACATCACTACAGTAGAGACATACTGTTCTCTGATAGAAAACAACCACATCACTACAGTAGAGACATACTGTTCTCTGATAGACAACATAACCACATCACTACGGTAGAGACATACTGTTCTCTGATAGACAACAACCACATCACTACAGTAGAGACATACTGTTCTCTGATAGACAACATAACCACATCACTACAGTAGAGACATACTGTTCTCCAATAGACAACACAACTACATCACTACGTTAGAGACATACTGTTTTCTGATAGATAACATAACCACATCACTACGGTAGAGACATACTGTTCTCTGATAGACAACACAACCACATCACTACAGTAGAGACATACTATTCTCTGATAGACAACATAACCACATCACTACAGTAGAGACATACTGTTCTCCAATAGACAACACAACTACATCACTACGTTAGAGACATACTGTTTTCTGATAGATAACATAACCACATCACTACGGTAGAGACATACTGTTCCCTGATAGACAACACAACCACATCACTACAGTAGAGACATACTGTTCTCTGATAGACAACATAACCACATCACTACAGTAGAGACATACTGTTCTCTGATAGACAACATAACCACATCACTACAGTAGAGACATACTGTTCTCTGATAGACAACATAACCACATCACTACAGTAGAGATATACTGTTCTCTGATAGACAACATAACCACATCACTACAGTAGAGACATACTGTTCTCCAATAGACAACACAACTACATCACTACGTTAGAGACATACTGTTTTCTGATAGATAACATAACCACATCACTACGGTAGAGACATACTGTTCTCTGATAGACAACAACCACATCACTACAGTAGAGACATACTGTTCTCTGATAGACAACATAACCACATCAGTACAGTAGAGACATACTGTTCTCCAATAGACAACACAACTACATCACTACGTTAGAGACATACTGTTTTCTGATAGATAACATAACCACATCACTACGGTAGAGACATACTGTTCTCTGATAGACAACATAACCACATCACTACAGTAGAGACATACTGTTCTCTGATAGACAACATAACCACATCACTACAGTAGAGACATACTGTTCTCTGATAGACAACAACCACATCACTACAGTAGAGACATACTGTTCTCTGATAGACAACATAACCACATCACTACAGTAGAGACATACTGTTCTCTGATCGACAACATAACCACATCACTAGATTAGAGAAATACTGTTCTCTGATAGACAACATAACCACATCACTACGGTAGAGACATACTGTTCTCTGATAGACAACACCACATCACTACAGTAGAGACATACTGTTCTGTGATAGACAACATAACCACATATCTACGGTAGAGACATACTGTTCTCTGATAGACAACATAACCACATCACTACAGTAGAGACATACTGTTCTCTGATAGACAACATAACCACATCACTACAGTAGAGACATACTCTTCTCTGATAGACAACATTACTACATCACTACGGTAGAGACATACTGTTCTCTGATAGACAACAACCACATCACTACAGTAGAGACATACTGTTCTCTGATAGAAAACAACCACATCACTACAGTAGAGACATACTGTTCTCTGATAGACAACATAACCACATCACTACGGTAGAGACATACTGTTCTCTGATAGACAACAACCACATCACTACAGTAGAGACATACTGTTCTCTGATAGACAACATAACCACATCACTACAGTAGAGACATACTGTTCTCCAATAGACAACACAACTACATCACTACGTTAGAGACATACTGTTTTCTGATAGATAACATAACCACATCACTACGGTAGAGACATACTGTTCTCTGATAGACAACACAACCACATCACTACAGTAGAGACATACTGTTCTCTGATAGACAACATAACCACATCACTACAGTAGAGACATACTGTTCTCCAATAGACAACACAACTACATCACTACGTTAGAGACATACTGTTTTCTGATAGATAACATAACCACATCACTACGGTAGAGACATACTGTTCTCTGATAGACAACACAACCACATCACTACAGTAGAGACATACTGTTCTCTGATAGACAACATAACCACATCACTACAGTAGAGACATACTGTTCTCTGATAGACAACATAACCACATCCCTACAGTAGAGACATACTGTTCTCTGATAGACAACATAACCACATCACTACGGTAGAGACATACTGTTCTCTGATAGACAACATAACCACATCACTACGGTAGAGACATACTGTTCTCTGATAGACAACACAACCACATCACTACAGTAGAGACATACTGTTCTCTGATAGACAACATAACCACATCACTACATTAGAGACATACTGTTCTCTGATAGACAACAACCACATCACTACAGTAGAGACATACTGTTCTCTGATAGACAACATAACCACATCACTACAGTAGAGACATACTGTTCTCCAATAGACAACACAACTACATCACTACGTTAGAGACATACTGTTTTCTGATAGATAACATAACCACATCACTACGGTAGAGACATACTGTTCTCTGATAGACAACACAACCACATCACTACAGTAGAGACATACTGTTCTCTGATAGACAACATAACCACATCACTACAGTAGAGACATACTGTTCTGTGATAGACAACATAACCACATATCTACGGTAGAGACATACTGTTCTCTGATAGACAACATAACCACATCACTACGGTAGAGACATACTTTCTCTGATAGACAACAACCACATCACTACAGTAGAGACATACTGTTCTCTGATAGACAACAACCACATCACTACAGCAGAGACATACTGTTCTCTGATAGACAACATAACCACATCACTACAGTAGAGACATACTGTTCTCTGATAGACAACATAACCACATCACTACAGTAGAGACATACTGTTCTCTGATAGACAACATAACCACATCACTACAGTAGAGACATACTCTTCTCTGATAGACAACATAACTACATCACTACGGTAGAGACATACTGTTCTCTGATAGACAACAACCACATCACTACAGTAGAGACATACTGTTCTCTGATAGAAAACAACCACATCACTACAGTAGAGACATACTGTTCTCTGATAGACAACATAACCACATCACTACGGTAGAGACATACTGTTCTCTGATAGACAACAACCACATCACTACAGTAGAGACATACTGTTCTCTGATAGACAACATAACCACATCACTACAGTAGAGACATACTGTTCTCCAATAGACAACACAACTACATCACTACGTTAGAGACATACTGTTTTCTGATAGATAACATAACCACATCACTACGGTAGAGACATACTGTTCTCTGATAGACAACAACCACATCACTACAGTAGAGACATACTGTTCTCTGATAGACAACATAACCACATTACTACAGTAGAGACATACTGTTCTCCAATAGACAACACAACTACATCACTACGTTAGAGACATACTGTTTTCTGATAGATAACATAACCACATCACTACGGTAGAGACATACTGAACTCTGATAGACAACACAACCACATCACTACAGTAGAGACATACTGTTCTCTGATAGACAACATAACCACATCACTACAGTAGAGACATACTGTTCTCTGATAGACAACATAACCACATCACTACAGTAGAGACATACTGTTCTCTGATAGACAACATAACCACATCACTACAGTAGAGATATACTGTTCTCTGATAGACAACATAACCACATCACTACAGTAGAGACATACTGTTCTCCAATAGACAACACAACTACATCACTACGTTAGAGACATACTGTTTTCTGATAGATAACATAACCACATCACTACGGTAGAGACATACTGTTCTCTGATAGACAACAACCACATCACTACAGTAGAGACATACTGTTCTCTGATAGACAACATAACCACATCAGTACAGTAGAGACATACTGTTCTCCAATAGATAACACAACTACATCACTACGTTAGAGACATACTGTTTTCTGATAGATAACATAACCACATCACTACGGTAGAGACATACTGTTCTCTGATAGACAACGCAACCACATCACTACAGTAGAGACATACTGTTCTCTGATAGACAACATAACCACATCACTACAGTAGAGACATACTGTTCTCTGATAGACAACATAACCACATCCCTACAGTAGAGACATACTGTTCTCTGATAGACAACATAACCACATCACTACGGTAGAGACATACTGTTCTCTGATAGACAACATAACCACATCACTACGGTAGAGACATACTGTTCTCTGATAGACAACACAACCACATCACTACAGTAGAGACATACTGTTCTCTGATAGACAACATAACCACATCACTACATTAGAGACATACTGTTCTCTGATAGACAACAACCACATCACTACAGTAGAGACATACTGTTCTCTGATAGACAACATAACCACATCACTACAGTAGAGACATACTGTTCTCCAATAGACAACACAACTACATCACTACGTTAGAGACATACTGTTTTCTGATAGATAACATAACCACATCACTACGGTAGAGACATACTGTTCTCTGATAGACAACACAACCACATCACTACAGTAGAGACATACTGTTCTCTGATAGACAACATAACCACATCACTACAGTAGAGACATACTGTTCTCCAATAGACAACACAACTACATCACTACGTTAGAGACATACTGTTTTCTGATAGATAACATAACCACATCACTACGGTAGAGACATACTGTTCTCTGATAGACAACACAACCACATCACTACAGTAGAGACATACTGTTCTCTGATAGACAACATAACCACATCACTACAGTAGAGACATACTGTTCTGTGATAGACAACATAACCACATATCTACGGTAGAGACATACTGTTCTCTGATAGACAACATAACCACATCACTACGGTAGAGACATACTTTCTCTGATAGACAACAACCACATCACTACAGTAGAGACATACTGTTCTCTGATAGACAACAACCACATCACTACAGCAGAGACATACTGTTCTCTGATAGACAACATAACCACATCACTACAGTAGAGACATACTGTTCTCTGATAGACAACATAACCACATCACTACAGTAGAGACATACTGTTCTCTGATAGACAACATAACCACATCACTACAGTAGAGACATACTCTTCTCTGATAGACAACATAACTACATCACTACGGTAGAGACATACTGTTCTCTGATAGACAACAACCACATCACTACAGTAGAGACATACTGTTCTCTGATAGAAAACAACCACATCACTACAGTAGAGACATACTGTTCTCTGATAGACAACATAACCACATCACTACGGTAGAGACATACTGTTCTCTGATAGACAACAACCACATCACTACAGTAGAGACATACTGTTCTCTGATAGACAACATAACCACATCACTACAGTAGAGACATACTGTTCTCTGATAGACAACATAACCACATCACTACAGTAGAGACATACTGTTCTCCAATAGACAACACAACTACATCACTACGTTAGAGACATACTGTTTTCTGATAGATAACATAACCACATCACTACGGTAGAGACATACTGTTCTCTGATAGACAACACAACCACATCACTACAGTAGAGACATACTGTTCTCTGATAGACAACATAACCACATCACTACAGTAGAGACATACTGTTCTCCAATAGACAACACAACTACATCACTACGTTAGAGACATACTGTTTTCTGATAGATAACATAACCACATCACTACGGTAGAGACATACTGAACTCTGATAGACAACACAACCACATCACTACAGTAGAGACATACTGTTCTCTGATAGACAACATAACCACATCACTACAGTAGAGACATACTGTTCTCTGATAGACAACATAACCACATCACTACAGTAGAGACATACTGTTCTCTGATAGACAACATAACCACATCACTACAGTAGAGATATACTGTTCTCTGATAGACAACATAACCACATCACTACAGTAGAGACATACTGTTCTCCAATAGACAACACAACTACATCACTACGTTAGAGACATACTGTTTTCTGATAGATAACATAACCACATCACTACGGTAGAGACATACTGTTCTCTGATAGACAACAACCACATCACTACAGTAGAGACATACTGTTCTCTGATAGACAACATAACCACATCAGTACAGTAGAGACATACTGTTCTCCAATAGATAACACAACTACATCACTACGTTAGAGACATACTGTTTTCTGATAGATAACATAACCACATCACTACGGTAGAGACATACCGTTCTCTGATAGACAACACAACCACATCACTACAGTAGAGACATACTGTTCTCTGATAGACAACATAACCACATCACTACAGTAGAGACATACTGTTCTCTGATAGACAACATAACCACATCCCTACAGTAGAGACATACTGTTCTCTGATAGACAACATAACCACATCACTACGGTAGAGACATACTGTTCTCTGATAGACAACATAACCACATCACTACGGTAGAGACATACTGTTCTCTGATAGACAACACAACCACATCACTACAGTAGAGACATACTGTTCTCTGATAGACAACATAACCACATCACTACATTAGAGACATACTGTTCTCTGATAGACAACAACCACATCACTACAGTAGAGACATACTGTTCTCTGATAGACAACATAACCACATCACTACAGTAGAGACATACTGTTCTCCAATAGACAACACAACTACATCACTACGTTAGAGACATACTGTTTTCTGATAGATAACATAACCACATCACTACGGTAGAGACATACTGTTCTCTGATAGACAACACAACCACATCACTACAGTAGAGACATACTGTTCTCTGATAGACAACATAACCACATCACTACAGTAGAGACATACTGTTCTGTGATAGACAACATAACCACATATCTACGGTAGAGACATACTGTTCTCTGATAGACAACATAACCACATCACTACGGTAGAGACATACTTTCTCTGATAGACAACAACCACATCACTACAGTAGAGACATACTGTTCTCTGATAGACAACAACCACATCACTACAGCAGAGACATACTGTTCTCTGATAGACAACATAACCACATCACTACAGTAGAGACATACTGTTCTCTGATAGACAACATAACCACATCACTACAGTAGAGACATACTGTTCTCTGATAGACAACATAACCACATCACTACAGTAGAGACATACTCTTCTCTGATAGACAACATAACTACATCACTACGGTAGAGACATACTGTTCTCTGATAGACAACAACCACATCACTACAGTAGAGACATACTGTTCTCTGATAGAAAACAACCACATCACTACAGTAGAGACATACTGTTCTCTGATAGACAACATAACCACATCACTACGGTAGAGACATACTGTTCTCTGATAGACAACAACCACATCACTACAGTAGAGACATACTGTTCTCTGATAGACAACATAACCACATCACTACAGTAGAGACATACTGTTCTCCAATAGACAACACAACTACATCACTACGTTAGAGACATACTGTTTTCTGATAGATAACATAACCACATCACTACGGTAGAGACATACTGTTCTCTGATAGACAACAACCACATCACTACAGTAGAGACATACTGTTCTCTGATAGACAACATAACCACATTACTACAGTAGAGACATACTGTTCTCCAATAGACAACACAACTACATCACTACGTTAGAGACATACTGTTTTCTGATAGATAACATAACCACATCACTACGGTAGAGACATACTGAACTCTGATAGACAACACAACCACATCACTACAGTAGAGACATACTGTTCTCTGATAGACAACATAACCACATCACTACAGTAGAGACATACTGTTCTCTGATAGACAACATAACCACATCACTACAGTAGAGACATACTGTTCTCTGATAGACAACATAACCACATCACTACAGTAGAGATATACTGTTCTCTGATAGACAACATAACCACATCACTACAGTAGAGACATACTGTTCTCCAATAGACAACACAACTACATCACTACGTTAGAGACATACTGTTTTCTGATAGATAACATAACCACATCACTACGGTAGAGACATACTGTTCTCTGATAGACAACAACCACATCACTACAGTAGAGACATACTGTTCTCTGATAGACAACATAACCACATCAGTACAGTAGAGACATACTGTTCTCCAATAGATAACACAACTACATCACTACGTTAGAGACATACTGTTTTCTGATAGATAACATAACCACATCACTACGGTAGAGACATACTGTTCTCTGATAGACAACGCAACCACATCACTACAGTAGAGACATACTGTTCTCTGATAGACAACATAACCACATCACTACAGTAGAGACATACTGTTCTCTGATAGACAACATAACCACATCCCTACAGTAGAGACATACTGTTCTCTGATAGACAACATAACCACATCACTACGGTAGAGACATACTGTTCTCTGATAGACAACATAACCACATCACTACGGTAGAGACATACTGTTCTCTGATAGACAACACAACCACATCACTACAGTAGAGACATACTGTTCTCTGATAGACAACATAACCACATCACTACATTAGAGACATACTGTTCTCTGATAGACAACAACCACATCACTACAGTAGAGACATACTGTTCTCTGATAGACAACATAACCACATCACTACAGTAGAGACATACTGTTCTCCAATAGACAACACAACTACATCACTACGTTAGAGACATACTGTTTTCTGATAGATAACATAACCACATCACTACGGTAGAGACATACTGTTCTCTGATAGACAACACAACCACATCACTACAGTAGAGACATACTGTTCTCTGATAGACAACATAACCACATCACTACAGTAGAGACATACTGTTCTCCAATAGACAACACAACTACATCACTACGTTAGAGACATACTGTTTTCTGATAGATAACATAACCACATCACTACGGTAGAGACATACTGTTCTCTGATAGACAACACAACCACATCACTACAGTAGAGACATACTGTTCTCTGATAGACAACATAACCACATCACTACAGTAGAGACATACTGTTCTGTGATAGACAACATAACCACATATCTACGGTAGAGACATACTGTTCTCTGATAGACAACATAACCACATCACTACGGTAGAGACATACTTTCTCTGATAGACAACAACCACATCACTACAGTAGAGACATACTGTTCTCTGATAGACAACAACCACATCACTACAGCAGAGACATACTGTTCTCTGATAGACAACATAACCACATCACTACAGTAGAGACATACTGTTCTCTGATAGACAACATAACCACATCACTACAGTAGAGACATACTGTTCTCTGATAGACAACATAACCACATCACTACAGTAGAGACATACTCTTCTCTGATAGACAACATAACTACATCACTACGGTAGAGACATACTGTTCTCTGATAGACAACAACCACATCACTACAGTAGAGACATACTGTTCTCTGATAGAAAACAACCACATCACTACAGTAGAGACATACTGTTCTCTGATAGACAACATAACCACATCACTACGGTAGAGACATACTGTTCTCTGATAGACAACAACCACATCACTACAGTAGAGACATACTGTTCTCTGATAGACAACATAACCACATCACTACAGTAGAGACATACTGTTCTCTGATAGACAACATAACCACATCACTACAGTAGAGACATACTGTTCTCCAATAGACAACACAACTACATCACTACGTTAGAGACATACTGTTTTCTGATAGATAACATAACCACATCACTACGGTAGAGACATACTGTTCTCTGATAGACAACACAACCACATCACTACAGTAGAGACATACTGTTCTCTGATAGACAACATAACCACATCACTACAGTAGAGACATACTGTTCTCCAATAGACAACACAACTACATCACTACGTTAGAGACATACTGTTTTCTGATAGATAACATAACCACATCACTACGGTAGAGACATACTGAACTCTGATAGACAACACAACCACATCACTACAGTAGAGACATACTGTTCTCTGATAGACAACATAACCACATCACTACAGTAGAGACATACTGTTCTCTGATAGACAACATAACCACATCACTACAGTAGAGACATACTGTTCTCTGATAGACAACATAACCACATCACTACAGTAGAGATATACTGTTCTCTGATAGACAACATAACCACATCACTACAGTAGAGACATACTGTTCTCCAATAGACAACACAACTACATCACTACGTTAGAGACATACTGTTTTCTGATAGATAACATAACCACATCACTACGGTAGAGACATACTGTTCTCTGATAGACAACAACCACATCACTACAGTAGAGACATACTGTTCTCTGATAGACAACATAACCACATCAGTACAGTAGAGACATACTGTTCTCCAATAGATAACACAACTACATCACTACGTTAGAGACATACTGTTTTCTGATAGATAACATAACCACATCACTACGGTAGAGACATACTGTTCTCTGATAGACAACACAACCACATCACTACAGTAGAGACATACTGTTCTCTGATAGACAACATAACCACATCACTACAGTAGAGACATACTGTTCTCTGATAGACAACATAACCACATCCCTACAGTAGAGACATACTGTTCTCTGATAGACAACATAACCACATCACTACGGTAGAGACATACTGTTCTCTGATAGACAACATAACCACATCACTACGGTAGAGACATACTGTTCTCTGATAGACAACACAACCACATCACTACAGTAGAGACATACTGTTCTCTGATAGACAACATAACCACATCACTACATTAGAGACATACTGTTCTCTGATAGACAACAACCACATCACTACAGTAGAGACATACTGTTCTCTGATAGACAACATAACCACATCACTACAGTAGAGACATACTGTTCTCCAATAGACAACACAACTACATCACTACGTTAGAGACATACTGTTTTCTGATAGATAACATAACCACATCACTACGGTAGAGACATACTGTTCTCTGATAGACAACACAACCACATCACTACAGTAGAGACATACTGTTCTCTGATAGACAACATAACCACATCACTACAGTAGAGACATACTGTTCTGTGATAGACAACATAACCACATATCTACGGTAGAGACATACTGTTCTCTGATAGACAACATAACCACATCACTACGGTAGAGACATACTTTCTCTGATAGACAACAACCACATCACTACAGTAGAGACATACTGTTCTCTGATAGACAACAACCACATCACTACAGCAGAGACATACTGTTCTCTGATAGACAACATAACCACATCACTACAGTAGAGACATACTGTTCTCTGATAGACAACATAACCACATCACTACAGTAGAGACATACTGTTCTCTGATAGACAACATAACCACATCACTACAGTAGAGACATACTCTTCTCTGATAGACAACATAACTACATCACTACGGTAGAGACATACTGTTCTCTGATAGACAACAACCACATCACTACAGTAGAGACATACTGTTCTCTGATAGAAAACAACCACATCACTACAGTAGAGACATACTGTTCTCTGATAGACAACATAACCACATCACTACGGTAGAGACATACTGTTCTCTGATAGACAACAACCACATCACTACAGTAGAGACATACTGTTCTCTGATAGACAACATAACCACATCACTACAGTAGAGACATACTGTTCTCCAATAGACAACACAACTACATCACTACGTTAGAGACATACTGTTTTCTGATAGATAACATAACCACATCACTACGGTAGAGACATACTGTTCTCTGATAGACAACAACCACATCACTACAGTAGAGACATACTGTTCTCTGATAGACAACATAACCACATTACTACAGTAGAGACATACTGTTCTCCAATAGACAACACAACTACATCACTACGTTAGAGACATACTGTTTTCTGATAGATAACATAACCACATCACTACGGTAGAGACATACTGAACTCTGATAGACAACACAACCACATCACTACAGTAGAGACATACTGTTCTCTGATAGACAACATAACCACATCACTACAGTAGAGACATACTGTTCTCTGATAGACAACATAACCACATCACTACAGTAGAGACATACTGTTCTCTGATAGACAACATAACCACATCACTACAGTAGAGATATACTGTTCTCTGATAGACAACATAACCACATCACTACAGTAGAGACATACTGTTCTCCAATAGACAACACAACTACATCACTACGTTAGAGACATACTGTTTTCTGATAGATAACATAACCACATCACTACGGTAGAGACATACTGTTCTCTGATAGACAACAACCACATCACTACAGTAGAGACATACTGTTCTCTGATAGACAACATAACCACATCAGTACAGTAGAGACATACTGTTCTCCAATAGATAACACAACTACATCACTACGTTAGAGACATACTGTTTTCTGATAGATAACATAACCACATCACTACGGTAGAGACATACTGTTCTCTGATAGACAACGCAACCACATCACTACAGTAGAGACATACTGTTCTCTGATAGACAACATAACCACATCACTACAGTAGAGACATACTGTTCTCTGATAGACAACATAACCACATCCCTACAGTAGAGACATACTGTTCTCTGATAGACAACATAACCACATCACTACGGTAGAGACATACTGTTCTCTGATAGACAACATAACCACATCACTACGGTAGAGACATACTGTTCTCTGATAGACAACACAACCACATCACTACAGTAGAGACATACTGTTCTCTGATAGACAACATAACCACATCACTACATTAGAGACATACTGTTCTCTGATAGACAACAACCACATCACTACAGTAGAGACATACTGTTCTCTGATAGACAACATAACCACATCACTACAGTAGAGACATACTGTTCTCCAATAGACAACACAACTACATCACTACGTTAGAGACATACTGTTTTCTGATAGATAACATAACCACATCACTACGGTAGAGACATACTGTTCTCTGATAGACAACACAACCACATCACTACAGTAGAGACATACTGTTCTCTGATAGACAACATAACCACATCACTACAGTAGAGACATACTGTTCTCCAATAGACAACACAACTA
The DNA here is from genome assembly GCF_965601325.2 of Salmo salar. Lineage (NCBI taxonomy): Eukaryota > Metazoa > Chordata > Actinopteri > Salmoniformes > Salmonidae > Salmo > Salmo salar. The sequence goes on along the minus strand of NC_138304.1, from coordinate 84,659,494 downwards.
CATCACTACGTTAGAGACATACTGTTTTCTGATAGATAACATAACCACATCACTACGGTAGAGACATACTGTTCTCTGATAGACAACACAACCACATCACTACAGTAGAGACATACTGTTCTCTGATAGACAACATAACCACATCACTACAGTAGAGACATACTGTTCTGTGATAGACAACATAACCACATATCTACGGTAGAGACATACTGTTCTCTGATAGACAACATAACCACATCACTACGGTAGAGACATACTTTCTCTGATAGACAACAACCACATCACTACAGTAGAGACATACTGTTCTCTGATAGACAACAACCACATCACTACAGCAGAGACATACTGTTCTCTGATAGACAACATAACCACATCACTACAGTAGAGACATACTGTTCTCTGATAGACAACATAACCACATCACTACAGTAGAGACATACTGTTCTCTGATAGACAACATAACCACATCACTACAGTAGAGACATACTCTTCTCTGATAGACAACATAACTACATCACTACGGTAGAGACATACTGTTCTCTGATAGACAACAACCACATCACTACAGTAGAGACATACTGTTCTCTGATAGAAAACAACCACATCACTACAGTAGAGACATACTGTTCTCTGATAGACAACATAACCACATCACTACGGTAGAGACATACTGTTCTCTGATAGACAACAACCACATCACTACAGTAGAGACATACTGTTCTCTGATAGACAACATAACCACATCACTACAGTAGAGACATACTGTTCTCCAATAGACAACACAACTACATCACTACGTTAGAGACATACTGTTTTCTGATAGATAACATAACCACATCACTACGGTAGAGACATACTGAACTCTGATAGACAACACAACCACATCACTACAGTAGAGACATACTGTTCTCTGATAGACAACATAACCACATCACTACAGTAGAGACATACTGTTCTCTGATAGACAACATAACCACATCACTACAGTAGAGACATACTGTTCTCTGATAGACAACATAACCACATCACTACAGTAGAGATATACTGTTCTCTGATAGACAACATAACCACATCACTACAGTAGAGACATACTGTTCTCCAATAGACAACACAACTACATCACTACGTTAGAGACATACTGTTTTCTGATAGATAACATAACCACATCACTACGGTAGAGACATACTGTTCTCTGATAGACAACAACCACATCACTACAGTAGAGACATACTGTTCTCTGATAGACAACATAACCACATCACTACAGTAGAGACATACTGTTCTCCAATAGACAACACAACTACATCACTACGTTAGAGACATACTGTTTTCTGATAGATAACATAACCACATCACTACGGTAGAGACATACTGTTCTCTGATAGACAACACAACCACATCACTACAGTAGAGACATACTGTTCTCTGATAGACAACATAACCACATCACTACAGTAGAGACATACTGTTCTCCAATAGACAACACAACTACATCACTACGTTAGAGACATACTGTTTTCTGATAGATAACATAACCACATCACTACGGTAGAGACATACTGTTCTCTGATAGACAACACAACCACATCACTACAGTAGAGACATACTGTTCTCTGATAGACAACATAACCACATCACTACAGTAGAGACATACTGTTCTCTGATAGACAACATAACCACATCACTACAGTAGAGACATACTGTTCTCTGATAGACAACATAACCACATCACTACAGTAGAGATATACTGTTCTCTGATAGACAACATAACCACATCACTACAGTAGAGACATACTGTTCTCCAATAGACAACACAACTACATCACTACGTTAGAGACATACTGTTTTCTGATAGATAACATAACCACATCACTACGGTAGAGACATACTGTTCTCTGATAGACAACAACCACATCACTACAGTAGAGACATACTGTTCTCTGATAGACAACATAACCACATCAGTACAGTAGAGACATACTGTTCTCCAATAGACAACACAACTACATCACTACGTTAGAGACATACTGTTTTCTGATAGATAACATAACCACATCACTACGGTAGAGACATACTGTTCTCTGATAGACAACATAACCACATCACTACAGTAGAGACATACTGTTCACTGATAGACAACATAACCACATCACTACAGTAGAGACATACTGTTCTCTGATAGACAACATAACCACATCACTACAGTAGAGACATACTGTTCTCTGTTAGACAACATAACCACATCACTACAGTAGAGACATACTGTTCTCTGATAGACAACATAACCACATCACTACAGTAGAGACATACTATTCTCTGATAGACAACATAACCACATCACTACAGTAGAGACATACAGTTCTCTGATAGACAACATAACCACATCACTACAGTAGAGACATACTGTTCTCTGATAGACAACATAACTACATCACTACGGTAGAGACATACTGTTCTCTGATAGACAACAACCACATCACTACAGTAGAGACATACTGTTCTCTGATAGAAAACAACCACATCACTACAGTAGAGACATACTGTTCTCTGATAGACAACATAACCACATCACTACGGTAGAGACATACTGTTCTCTGATAGACAACACAACCACATCACTACAGTAGAGACATACTGTTCTCTGATAGACAACATAACCACATCACTACAGTAGAGACATACTGTTCTCCAATAGACAACACAACTACATCACTACGTTAGAGACATACTGTTTTCTGATAGATAACATAACCACATCACTACGGTAGAGACATACTGTTCTCTGATAGACAACAACCACATCACTACAGTAGAGACATACTGTTCTCTGATAGACAACATAACCACATCACTACAGTAGAGACATACTGTTCTCCAATAGACAACACAACTACATCACTACGTTAGAGACATACTGTTTTCTGATAGATAACATAACCACAACACTACGGTAGAGACATACTGTTCTCTGATAGACAACACAACCACATCACTACAGTAGAGACATACTGTTCTCTGATAGACAACATAACCACATCACTACAGTAGAGACATACTGTTCTCTGATAGACAACACCACATCACTACAGTAGAGACATACTGTTCTCTGATAGACAACATAACCACATCACTACAGTAGAGACATACTGTTCTCTGATAGACAACATAACCACATCACTACAGTAGAGATATACTGTTCTCTGATAGACAACACAACCACATCACTACAGTAGAGACATACTGTTCTCTGATAGACAACATAACCACATCACTACAGTAGAGACATACTGTTCTCTGATAGACAACATAACCACATCACTACAGTAGAGACATACTGTTCTCTGATAGACAACATAACCAGATCACTACAGTAGAGACATACTGTTCTCTGATAGACAACATAACCACATCACTACAGTAGAGACATACTGTTCTCTGATAGACTACACCACATCACTACAGTAGAGCCATACTGTTCTCTGATAGACAACATAACCACATCACTACAGTAGAGACATACTGTTCTCTGATAGACAACATAACCACATCACTACAGTAGAGACATACTGTTCTCTGATAGACAACATAACCACATCACTACAGTAGAGACATACTGTTCTCTGATAGACAACATAACCACATCACTACGGTAGAGACATACTGTTCTCTGATAGACAACAACCACATCACTACAGTAGAGACATACTGTTCTCTGATAGACAACATAACCACATCACTACAGTAGAGACATACTGTTCTCCAATAGACAACACAACTACATCACTACGTTAGAGACATACTGTTTTCTGATAGATAACATAACCACAACACTACGGTAGAGACATACTGTTCTCTGATAGACAACACAACCACATCACTACAGTAGAGACATACTGTTCTCTGATAGACAACATAACCACATCACTACAGTAGAGACATACTGTTCTCTGATAGACAACACCACATCACTACAGTAGAGACATACTGTTCTCTGAGAGACAACATAACCACATCACTACAGTAGAGACATACTGTTCTCTGATAGACAACATAACCACATCACTACAGTAGAGATATACTGTTCTCTGATAGACAACACAACCACATCACTACAGTAGAGACATACTGTTCTCTGATAGACAACATAACCACATCACTACAGTAGAGACATACTGTTCTCTGATAGACAACATAACCACATCACTACAGTAGAGACATACTGTTCTCTGATAGACTACACCACATCACTACAATAGAGCCATACTGTTCTCTGATAGACAACATAACCACATCACTACAGTAGAGACATACTGTTCTCTGATAGACAACATAACCACATCACTACAGTAGAGACATACTGTTCTCTGATAGACAACATAACCACATCACTACAGTAGAGACATACTGTTCTCTGATAGACAACATAACCACATCACTACAGTAGAGACATACTGTTCTCTGATAGAAAACATAACCACATCACTACAGTAGAGACATACTATTCTCTGATAGACAACAACCACATCACTACAGTAGAGACATACTATTCTCTGATAGACAACATAACCACATCACTACAGTAGAGACATACTGTTCTCTGATAGACAACATAACCACATCACTACGGTAGAGACATACTGTTCTCTGATAGACAACATAACCACATCACTACGGTAGAGACATACTTTCTCTGATAGACAACAACCACATCACTACAGTAGAGACATACTGTTCTCTGATAGACAACAACCACATCACTACAGCAGAGACATACTGTTCTCTGATAGACAACATAACCACATCACTACAGTAGAGACATACTATTCTCTGATAGACAACATAACCACATCACTACAGTAGAGACATACTGTTCTCTGATAGACAACATAACCACATCACTACAGTAGAGACATACTGTTCTCTGATAGACAACATAACTACATCACTACGGTAGAGACATACTGTTCTCTGATAGACAACAACCACATCACTACAGTAGAGACATACTGTTCTCTGATAGAAAACAACCACATCACTACAGTAGAGACATACTGTTCTCTGATAGACAACATAACCACATCACTACGGTAGAGACATACTGTTCTCTGATAGACAACAACCACATCACTACAGTAGAGACATAATGTTCTCTGATAGACAACATAACCACATCACTACAGTAGAGACATACTGTTCTCCAATAGACAACACAACTACATCACTACGTTAGAGACATACTGTTTTCTGATAGATAACATAACCACATCACTACGGTAGAGACATACTGTTCTCTGATAGACAACACAACCACATCACTACAGTAGAGACATACTGTTCTCTGATAGACAACATAACCACATCACTACAGTAGAGACATACTGTTCTCCAATAGACAACACAACTACATCACTACGTTAGAGACATACTGTTTTCTGATAGATAACATAACCACATCACTACGGTAGAGACATACTGTTCTCTGATAGACAACATAACCACATCACTACAGTAGAGACATACAGTTCTCTGATAGACAACATAACCACATCACTACAGTAGAGACATACTGTTCTCTGATAGACAACATAACTACATCACTACGGTAGAGACATACTGTTCTCTGATAGACAACAACCACATCACTACAGTAGAGACATACTGTTCTCTGATAGAAAACAACCACATCACTACAGTAGAGACATACTGTTCTCTGATAGACAACATAACCACATCACTACGGTAGAGACATACTGTTCTCTGATAGACAACACAACCACATCACTACAGTAGAGACATACTGTTCTCTGATAGACAACATAACCACATCACTACAGTAGAGACATACTGTTCTCCAATAGACAAAACAACTACATCACTACGTTAGAGACATACTGTTTTCTGATAGATAACATAACCACATCACTACGGTAGAGACATACTGTTCTCTGATAGACAACAACCACATCACTACAGTAGAGACATACTGTTCTCTGATAGACAACATAACCACATCACTACAGTAGAGACATACTGTTCTCCAATAGACAACACAACTACATCACTACGTTAGAGACATACTGTTTTCTGATATATAACATAACCACAACACTACGGTAGAGACATACTGTTCTCTGATAGACAACACAACCACATCACTACAGTAGAGACATACTGTTCTCTGATAGACAACATAACCACATCACTACAGTAGAGACATACTGTTCTCTGATAGACAACACCACATCACTACAGTAGAGACATACTGTTCTCTGATAGACAACATAACCACATCACTACAGTAGAGACATACTGTTCTCTGATAGACAACATAACCACATCACTACAGTAGAGATATACTGTTCTCTGATAGACAACACAACCACATCACTACAGTAGAGACATACTGTTCTCTGATAGACAACATAACCACATCACTACAGTAGAGACATACTGTTCTCTGATAGACAACATAACCACATCACTACAGTAGAGACATACTGTTCTCTGATAGACAACATAACCACATCACTACAGTAGAGACATACTGTTCTCTGATAGACAACATAACCACATCACTACAGTAGAGACATACTGTTCTCTGATAGACTACACCACATCACTACAGTAGAGCCATACTGTTCTCTGACAGACAACATAACCACATCACTACAGTAGAGACATACTGTTCTCTGATAGACTACACCACATCACTACAGTAGAGCCATACTGTTCTCTGATAGACAACATAACCACATCACTACAGTAGAGACATACTGTTCTCTGATAGACAACATAACCACATCACTACAGTAGAGATATACTGTTCTCTGATAGACAACATAACCACATCACTACAGTAGAGACATACTGTTCTCCAATAGACAACACAACTACATCACTACGTTAGAGACATACTGTTTTCTGATAGATAACATAACCACATCACTACGGTAGAGACATACTGTTCTCTGATAGACAACAACCACATCACTACAGTAGAGACATACTGTTCTCTGATAGACAACATAACCACATCAGTACAGTAGAGACATACTGTTCTCCAATAGACAACACAACTACATCACTACGTTAGAGACATACTGTTTTCTGATAGATAACATAACCACATCACTACGGTAGAGACATACTGTTCTCTGATAGACAACATAATCACATCACTACAGTAGAGACATACTGTTCTCTGATAGACAACATAACCAAATCACTACAGTAGAGACATACTGTTCTCTGATAGACAACAACCACATCACTACAGTAGAGACATACTGTTCTCTGATAGACAACATAACCACATCACTACAGTAGAGACATACTGTTCTCTGATCGACAACATAACCACATCACTAGATTAGAAAAATACTGTTCTCTGATAGACAACATAACCACATCACTACGGTAGAGACATACTGTTCTCTGATAGACAACACCACATCACTACAGTAGAGACATACTGTTCTGTGATAGACAACATAACCACATCACTACGGTAGAGACATACTGTTCTCTGATAGACAACATAACCACATCACTACGGTAGAGACATACTTTCTCTGATAGACAACAACCACATCACTACAGTAGAGACATACTGTTCTCTGATAGACAACAACCACATCACTACAGCAGAGACATACTGTTCTCTGATAGACAACATAACCACATCACTACAGTAGAGACATACTGTTCTCTGATAGACAACATAACCACATCACTACAGTAGAGACATACTGTTCTCTGATAGACAACATAACCACATCAATACAGTAGAGACATACTGTTCTCTGATAGACAACATAACTACATCACTACGGTAGAGACATACTGTTCTCTGATAGACAACAACCACATCACTACAGTAGAGACATACTGTTCTCTGATAGAAAACAACCACATCACTACAGTAGAGACATACTGTTCTCTGATAGACAACATAACCACATCACTACGGTAGAGACATACTGTTCTCTGATAGACAACAACCACATCACTACAGTAGAGACATACTGTTCTCTGATAGACAACATAACCACATCACTACAGTAGAGACATACTGTTCTCCAATAGACAACACAACTACATCACTACGTTAGAGACATACTGTTTTCTGATAGATAACATAACCACATCACTACGGTACAGACATACTGTTCTCTGATAGACAACACAACCACATCACTACAGTAGAGACATACTGTTCTCTGATAGACAACATAACCACATCACTACAGTAGAGACATACTGTTCTCCAATAGACAACACAACTACATCACTACGTTAGAGACATACTGTTTTCTGATAGATAACATAACCACATCACTACGGTAGAGACATACTGAACTCTGATAGACAACACAACCACATCACTACAGTAGAGACATACTGTTCTCTGATAGACAACATAACCACATCACTACAGTAGAGACATACTGTTCTCTGATAGACAACATAACCACATCACTACAGTAGAGACATACTGTTCTCTGATAGACAACATAACCACATCACTACACGAGAGATATACTGTTCTCTGATAGACAACATAACCACATCACTACAGTAGAGACATACTGTTCTCCAATAGACAACACAACTACATCACTACGTTAGAGACATACTGTTTTCTGATAGATAACATAACCACATCACTACGGTAGAGACATACTGTTCTCTGATAGACAACAACCACATCACTACAGTAGAGACATACTGTTCTCTGATAGACAACATAACCACATCAGTACAGTAGAGACATACTGTTCTCCAATAGACAACACAACTACATCACTACGTTAGAGACATACTGTTTTCTGATAGATAACATAACCACATCACTACGGTAGAGACATACTGTTCTCTGATAGACAACACAACCACATCACTACAGTAGAGACATACTGTTCTCTGATAGACAACATAACCACATCACTACAGTAGAGACATACTGTTCTCTGATAGACAACATAACCACATCCCTACAGTAGAGACATACTGTTCTCTGATAGACAACATAACCACATCACTACGGTAGAGACATACTGTTCTCTGATAGACAACATAACCACATCACTACGGTAGAGACATACTGTTCTCTGATAGACAACACAACCACATCACTACAGTAGAGACATACTGTTCTCTGATAGACAACATAACCACATCACTACAGTAGAGACATACTGTTCTCTGATAGACAACAACCACATCACTACGGGTAGAGACATACTGTTCTCTCATAGACAACATAACCACATCACTACGGTAGAGACATACTGTTCTCTGATGGACAACACCACATCACTACAGTAGAGACATACTGTTCTCTGATAGACAACATAACCACATCACTACAGTAGAGACATACTGTTCTCTGATAGACAACATAAAAACATCACTACAGTAGAGACATACTGTTCTCTGATCGACAACATAACCACATCACTAGATTAGAGACATACTGTTCTCTCATAGACAACATAACCACATCACTACGGTAGAGACATACTGTTCTCTGATAGACAACACAACCACATCACTACAGTAGAGACATACTGTTCTCTGATAGACAACATAACCACATCACTACAGTAGAGACATACTGTTCTCCAATAGACAACACAACTACATCACTACGTTAGAGACATACTGTTTTCTGATAGATAACATAACCACATCACTACGGTAGAGACATACTGAACTCTGATAGACAACACAACCACATCACTACAGTAGAGACATACTGTTCTCTGATAGACAACATAACCACATCACTACAGTAGAGACATACTGTTCTCTGATAGACTACACAACATCACTACAGTAGAGACATACTGTTCTCTGATAGACAACACAACCACATCACTACAGTAGAGACATACTGTTCTCTGATAGACAACATAACCACATCACTACAGTAGAGACATACTGTTCTCTGATAGACAACATAACCACATCACTACAGTAGAGACATACTGTTCTCTGATAGACAACATAACCACATCACTACAGTAGAGATATACTGTTCTCTGATAGACAACATAACCACATCACTACGGTAGAGACATACTGTTCTCCAATAGACAACACAACTACATCACTACGTTAGAGACATACTGTTTTCTGATAGATAACATAACCACATCACTACGGTAGAGACATACTGTTCTCTGATAGACAACAACCACATCACTACAGTAGAGACATACTGTTCTCTGATAGACAACATAACCACATCAGTACAGTAGAGACATACTGTTCTCCAATAGACAACACAACTACATCACTACGTTAGAGACATACTGTTTTCTGATAGATAACATAACCACATCACTACGGTAGAGACATACTGTTCTCTGATAGACAACACAACCACATCACTACAGTAGAGACATACTGTTCTCTGATAGACAACATAACCACATCACTACAGTAGAGACATACTGTTCTCTGATAGACAACATAACCACATCACTACAGTAGAGACATACTGTTCTCTGATCGACAACATAACCACATCACTAGATTAGAGACATACTGTTCTCTCATAGACAACATAACCACATCACTACGGTAGAGACATACTGTTCTCTGATAGACAACACCACATCACTACAGTAGAGAGAGACTGTTCTCTGATAGACAACATAACCACATCACTACGGTAGAGACATACTGTTCTCTGGTAGACAACATAACCACATCACTACGGTAGAGACATACTGTCCTCTGATAGACAACACAACCACATCACTACAGTAGAGACATACTGTTCTCTGATAGACAACATAACAACATCACTATGGTAGAGACATACTGTTCTCTGATAGACAACATAACCACATCAATACGGTAGAGACATACTGTTCTCTGATAGACAATATAACCACATCACTACGGTAGAGACATACTGTTCTCTGATAGACAACATGACCACATCACTACGGTAGAGACATACTGTTCTCAGATAAACAACAACCACATCACTACAGTAGAGACATACTTTCTCTGATAGACAACAACCACATCACTACAGTAGAGATATACTGTTCTCTGATAGACAACAACCACATCACTACAGTAGAGACATACTGTTCTCTGATAGATATCATAACCACATCACTACAGTAGAGACATACTGTTCTCTGATAGACAACATAACCACATCACTACAGTAGAGACATACTGTTCTCTGATAGACAACATAACCACATCACTACAGTAGAGACATTATCACGATGCAGGATATTCCCAGATGCAGACACGGGAGGCGGATAGTACAGTTCTCAGATAATTTATGACAAAACGGGGCAGGCAAAGGGCAGGTCGAGGACAGGCAGACGTTCATGATCAGGTCAGAGAGGCAGGTACAGGACGGCAGGCAGGCTCGGGGTCTGGAAACAGGAGACAAAGGGCTGTGAGACAAAGGTTTAATCCAAGACACATGAAAAGTGTGATGCATACGGAGGGTACAGGGCAATGGAAGACGAACAGCAGAGGGGCTAAGAATCTTGGAGATGGGGAAAGGGCCGATAAAATGGGGGGGCAGTTTGAAGGACTCTACCCAGAGGGGCAGATCGTGTTTTTACTATGATTAAATGTGGTGACATGCTATGTTGAAATTGATTACCTAACATTTAATTATTTGATTCAATTAATTGGGCAATAATTAACTCATTAGGAATTCTGGGGCACCACGGAAGAATTGGGTTTATATAGAGTGGCTATCTCCCGAATCCATTCTTAAAGATCTGAAGATCTTTCATATCAAAAGCAGTCAATCATTAATCGTCACCTTATTCAGTCTCATTCTGATTGTTGTAAAGTACTGGGTTATCTGCATGAACCCTGGCTAACAAGTTGAATCAGCAATACACAAATTGGCTTAATTATTTATTTACTAAATACCTAAATAATCACACAGAATTACATATATATATACACACAGGATAGATCATACATTGATTACTAATCATGTCATCAATAGTCCCTGGTGGACTAATCTGATATGACGGCTGGTTACACAAAGGAAGGGGGTTGGGTTTGAATGAAAGAGTAGGAATACTGAGGAACAAAGGAATTGGGCATCTATCGGACCTTGAGAAGCTATGCTACCGTAAATACAGAATATTATGCATTTTAATAACCACCCATTCGGAAAAGGAAAATGCAAGATATATATTTACTCTGAGCGGCGCTCGATAGATGGGTCGAAGATGGAAGACTGGTTTGCCCAGCAGTAATCGCCATTGTCCTTTGAAGAATCTTTCTGGACGTAGTGTTGTAGAGTGGATACGTTAGTCTAATGTGAATTGGGTCCCAGGGGGGCTTTTGTACTGGAGAAGAGAAGGGCGTGTTTCATCCCTTTCCAACCAATGTCTGTTCACTTGGGCGTGGCCACTGAGTGAGCATAAGTTAACTTATGAAAACAATTCTCTCATTTAGAAGCTAAAATCACATTTCATCGTCTCACAAATAGCTTCATGTTTAATGACATAAGTTTTGCAACATTTTGATGTAAATCTGATACACTAGAATGTGTAGACTTTCCAAGATACAATTATGTTGTCCTATCATCAGTAACAATCTTCCAAAACAATGACTGATCTGACATCATATTCTTTAAGTACCAACGGACACTTTCAACTGGTTGAGAAACGGAAATATTGTTCCCATTCCCCAACCTTTCGATGTTACCATACTTTCTCTGTGGTAACAAAGGGCTTTCCAAGACTCCATTCTGTAGAGTGGAGAGATAAGGTTTCAGTATTTATGGGGGGGTCATAAACCTCACCCAACAGGGCAACATCATGACACAGCCATACCCTCGGTGACAGTGGCGTACGGCGACAGTGGCGCACGAACATCTGGGCCAAGGGTATGCTGACCTCTTCCTCTTGCTCCGGGAAGAGCAGGGGCTGATATCCCAGGGAGCACTCAAAAGGCAAGAGACCAGTGGCTGAGAAAGGGAGGGTGTTGCGAGCTGCTGGCTCCAGGTGGTGGGATTGGCAGAGACCAGGCAGCGAAGAGTCGTCTCCAAGTCCTGATTGGCTCGCTCCAACTGGCAGTTAGACTGGGGGTGGAACCCGGAGGTCAGGCTAGCCGACAACCCAATGAGGGTGCAGAACGCCTTCCAGAACTGGGATGAGAACTGAGGACCCCAGTCGGAGACCATGTCCACCGGAAGTCGATGGATCCAGAAGACATGCTGCACCATGAGCTGGGCCATCTCCTTGGCTGAGGGTAGCTTGGGGAGAGGAATGAAATGGGCGGCTTTGGAAAACCGGTCCACCATGGTAAGGATAACCGTGTTGCCATCAGACGGGGGGAGACCAGTGACAAAGTCTAGGGATATACAGTAGCAAGAAAAAGTATGTGAACCCTTTGGAATTATCTGAATTTCTGCATAAATTGGTCATAAAATTACATCTGATCTTCATCTAAGTCACAACAACAGACAAACACAGTCTGCTTAAACTAATAACACACCAATTATAATTTTTCTTGTCTGTATTGAATACATAATTTAAACATTCACAGTGTAGTATGTGTAGTAAGTATGTGAACCCCTAGGCTAATGACTTCTCCAAAAGATAATTGAAGTCAGAAGTCAGCTAACCTGGAGTACAATCAATGAGACGAGATTGGAGATGTTGGTTAGAGCTGCCCTGCCCTATAAAAAACACTCACAAAATTTGAGCTTGCTATTCACAAGAAGCATTGCCTGATGTGAACCACACCTCGAACAAAAGAGATCTCAGAAGACCCAAGATTAAGAATTGTTGACTTGCATAAAGCTGGAAAGGGTTACAAAAGTATCTCTAAAAGACGTGATGTTCATCAGTCCACGGTAAAACAAATCGTCTATAAATGGAGATAGTTCAGCACTGTTGCTACTCTCCCTGGAATACAGAATGCAGAAAACTCAATGAGGTTAAGAAGAATCCTAACGTGTCAGTTAAAGACTTACAGAAATCTCTGGGACATGCTAACATGTTGGGAAATGCTAACATGTTGGGACATGCTAACACCTGGGAGCCAGAAATCTTTCTGATTGAGAGGGGGTCACATACTTATTTCCCTCATTAAAATGCAAATCATTTTATAACATTTTTGACATGTGTTTTTCTGGATTTTTTTGTTGTTATTCTGTCTCTCACTGTTCAAATAAACCTACCATTAAAATTATAGACTGATCATTTCTTTGTCAGTGGGCAAACGTACAAAATCAGCAATACTTTTTTCCCTCACTGTATGTGACAGAGGGGAAAGTTAAGGAGCGTTTACTAGCACTAGCAGAAATCAAGTAATTTGATGCCCAATCGATAGCAAATGAGTTGCAACAACAGCTCCAAATGAGAGGGGTAGCAGGCCTAAAATACATTGCACAGACCAATGATGGTGCAGCTGTCATGAGTGGGTCCAAAGGAGGTGTGCAAGCACATTTCAGAGTACTGCATCCGGAGGCAATTTATGTACATTGCTATGCTCATGAGCTTAATTTGGTGTTGTGTCATACTTGCAGGGCTATTCCGGAGGCTGCTGAGTTTTTCAGTTTCCTGGAGAATGTGTATTCATTTTTCAGTACATCCCTAGTTAACCACCACAAGTTCAAAGATGCTCAGTCCAAACTTGGAATAGCATCAGCTGAACTTGTACAGCTCTCAAACACTTGCTGGGCATGCCAGCTGCGGTCCATAAATGCAGTCCTGGACACTAACTGCTATTTTTGATTGTCTATCTGCCATTGGATCCCCCATGGCTATTGGTCTGAGAGCAAAGCTTCACAAGTTCTCCACTGTGTATTTGCTACTGATGTTTCAGTCCCTTTCTATAACTGAGAGACTGTAGACCTGGCAGAAGCGTGTTTCACCAAATAAGCTGTATGTGACACACTGATAGGCAAACACACAGACGCATTTGCCACAGAACTTTATGACAGAACCAAAGCACTCTGTGAAATTCACAATATTCCAGAGGCAGATGCAGCAAGAAAGCGCAAACAAAGGAAAATGGGAGATTTTGGGGTGGAGACCTCCTTGGGTTTAGGCACAGAATTGTCCTGTTCCAAAACAATGAAAACAGAGTTGTTGCTCCCCTGCTTGGACAGGATGGTTTGTGAGCTTGAACAGCGATTCTCGACTGTAGATGCAGGTCTGCTCAAAGGCATACAGGCATGCAGCCCCAACTCAAAAAGCTTCCTAGATACATCATGCTTAACTGAGTTTGCCAAGCACTACGGTATTGATGTTAAAACAGAAGAGATGTTGGTGGACTGAAACTTTCTTGCCCGGAAGAGAGGCTGGATGTCCTCCCAAAGATATGCTTGCTGTGCATAACCTCCTGGATGATGATATGTTTCCCTCTCTGAAGGAAATCATTCAGGTTGCCCTCACAATTCCTGTGAGCAGCTGCTCCTGTGAAAGGTCCTTTAGTGCACTGCGCCGGCTGCACTCCTGGTTGCGTAAGACAATGGGTCAGAAAAGGCTTGCAAGTCTTGCAGCCATGTCCATTGAGGGTGAAGTGCTTGCCACCTTTAAAAATAGGAGGTACACTTTGATGCGTCCATCCACAAAATAAGTATCAAAAGAGAAGGAGCAGTTTTGTAATATAGGTTGTAATATGTGTTTGGGATTTTACTTTTTTATCAGATTTTATTCCTAATTATTATAATTTTTTAAATGTTGTTTAGCTCATTAGCTGAATTTAGTTTTACCCCATTGTGGATGATACTGTTTAAGATGTTCCATGTGTCTGAGTTATTGGGTTAAGCAATAATTAACAAAAGGGCAACAACTAACAAAAGGGTGAAACTTAAATAAAGATTTTTTTCTAATGGCATAATGTCTTCACATGTCTCTTTCTCTCTCTCTTTCTCAAAATAACATCCCAAAAGTATTTTGGCTAGACAGTACAGCCATCTTTGTGCCTTTTGTTGGTGTTGGATGGATGGGGACAGAGTGAACTTTAATTTCTTTATTTGAATAGAATTTAAGTAAGTCATATTAGATCAGTGTCTAACATAAACTATGAGACAGGTATACTTTTAGCCAACCTTGACCAAAAATAACCTTATTTTGATCGATTTTACACCCGTTGTTACTCTAAAAATACATGATGAAAATGTGTTTTGGGGGCTTTAAAACAAATCCTGGGGGAGTATGCCCAGACCCCCCTAAAAGAGGCTTAGCCCCTATCCATGAATCTCTAGTGACGTCCCTGGCTACTGGCAAAATATTCTGCGGACAGATGAAACTAAAGTTGAGTTGTTTGGAAGGAGCACACAACACTGTGTGGGAAAAAAAGGCACAGCACACCAACATCAAAACCTCATCTCAACTGTAAAGTATGGTGAAGGGAGCATCATGGTTTGGGCTGCTTTTCTGCCTCAGGGCCTGGACAGCTTGCTATCATCGACGGAAAAATGAATTCCCAAGTTTATCAAGACATTTTGCAGAAGAATGTAAGGCTATCTGTTCGCCAATTGAAGCTCAACAGAAGTTTGGTGATGCAACAGGACAACGACCCAAAACACAGAAGTAAATCAACAACAGAATGGCTACAACAGAAGAAAATACGCCCTGACCTTAACCCAATTGAGTTGCTGTGGCATGACCTCAAGAGAGTGGTTCACACCAGATATCCCAAAAATATTGCTGAACTCAAACAGTTTTGTAACGGTCCAAAATGGTGTGAACCGTTGTGCATGTCTGATCCGCAACTACAGAAATCGTTTGGTTGAGGTTATTGCTGCCAAAGGAGGGTCAACCAGTTATAATATCCAAGGGTTCACATATTTTTCCCACCCTGCACTGTGAATGTTTACACGGTGTGTTCAATAAAGACATGAAAACCTATAATTGTTTGCTTGTTATTAGTTTATGCAAACTGTGTGTGTCTATTGTTGAGACTTAGATGAAGATCAGATCCAATTTTATGACCAATTATGCAGAATTCCAGGTAATTCTAAAGGGCTCACATACTTTTTCTTGCCACTGTATGTGACCAGGGATGGTGAGGGACGGGAAGGGGTTGAAGGAGGACAGCCGGATCTTGCCGAGGAGTCATATTCTGGGCACACACGGTGAAGGAAGCAATGAACGCGGAGACGTCAGGAACCAAGGTGGGCTACCAAAAAATTTTGTTGTACAAAGGCCAGGGTCCGACGGGAGCCAGGGTGGCAGGCCAGTTGAGAGGAATGAGTCTATTCCAGAACCGAGGAACGTGCAGAGTCCGGGACCCGGACCCGGTTCTCTATACCCCAGATGAGTGCAGCCGCGAGACAATAGGTAAGGATGATGGTCTCGGGGTCCGATGGTGTAGCAGTGGGACTATAGAGGCATGACAGCGCATCCAACTTCCCATTCTTGGATCCCGGGCGGTAGGAGATGGTGAAGTTGAACCGGGTGAACAGCAGGGCCCATCGAGCTTGCCTGGATTTGAGACACTTGGTGGTGCGGAGATATTCCAGGTTCTTGTGATCTGTCCATACTAGGAATGGGTGTTCCGCCCCCTTTAACCAGTGCCTCCACTCCTCCAGCGCCATATTCACCACAATAAAGTTCCCGGTTACCCATGTCGTAATTCCTTTCCGTGGGGTTGAGACGATGGGAGAGGAAAGCGCAGGGATGCAGCTTTTGGTCTTAGGCCAAATGCTGGGACAGGACAGCCCCCACTCTGACGTCAGAGGCGTCGACCTCCACCACGAACTGCCTGGACGGATCCGGATGGATTAGGATAGGGCGGTAGTGAATTGGAGCTTGAGGTCCAAGAACACCTGGTCTGCAGCTGGAGATGTAAAAGGGACCTTGGGAGAGGTGAGCGCTGATAGGGTGGAAGCCCGGATGCTGTAGCCCCGGATGAGCTGGAAAACAGAAGAATGTCATCAAAGTAGACGAATACGAACTGGTTCAACATGTCCCAGAGAACGTTGCATACCAGGGCCTGGAACACAGCAGGAGCATTGGTCACTCCGAGCGGCATGACAAGCTATTTGTAGTGCCCGCTAGCCGAGTTGAAGGCGGTCTTCCACTCATCAGCGTTATCACATACGCTATCCTTGAGTGATTCGAGGGAAATGAAGAAGGCTGCAGCTCAAAGATGAGGGAACACTGGGAGAGAAACACCCGTCAGGATCTGGGATCTCCAGCGTAGCGCTCCGGAGGAGGTAAGCGGGGTTCTTGGGAAGCTGGGTTAGAATGGGGAGAAACGCCACTGATAGCGGGGTAATTGACAGTCTGGGGGGGTTACTGTAGAGGCGGGCTGCCTCACAGACAATCCGTGGAATTACTCCAGTAATGTGTTTAAAACCTGTTTGGGAAAGGCGTGCCGCTAGCGCAACCCCTCGACAATATCCAGTGAAATTGCAGAGCGCCAAATTAAAATTAAATTACTATAAATATTTAACTTTCAGAAAATCACAATTGTAATACATCAAAATAAAGCTTAACTTGTTGTTAATCCAGCCGCCGTGTCAGATTTCAAAAAGGCTTTACGGCGAAAGAAAACCATGCGATTATCTGAGGACAGCGCCCCGCATACCAACACATGAAAAACATATTTCAACCAGGCAGGTGTGGCACGAAAGTCAGAAATAGCGATATAAAAAATGCCTTACCTTTGTTGATCTTCTTCTGTTGGCACTCCAAAAGGTCCCAGTTACATCACAAATGGTCCTTTTGTTCGATAATGCCTTCTTTATATCCATAAAAACTCAGTTTAGCTGGTGCGCTTCAGTCAATAATCCATTCAGTTTCCCTCCATCAAAATGCATACAAAATGAATCCCAAACATTACAATAAACTTTTCCAAACAAGTCAAACAACGTTTATAATGAAACCTTAGGTATCCTAATACACAAATAAATGATACAATTTAAGATGGAGAATAGTATGTTCATTACCGGAGATAAATAAGAAAGAACGCGCTTTCTTCCACGCGCTTGGAAACACTACAGCCAAAATGGGAGCCACCTAGAAAAACTACAATTTCTGGGTCATTTTTCCAAAACCAGCCTGAAACTCTTTCTAAGGACTGTTGACATAGTATGAGCAATAGTCACATAGTATGATCAAATCTCTATCAGATGAGACACACCTGGTCCCATTCATTTCTAGATGTTACTTAGATTGAGAAGGATTTCCATATCTGTTATTGCTCATGGTGTAACACACAACAAACCTAAAGCTGCCCCTATTGGTGCCCGATAGACAAAGGTGGTAAACATCTAAATCAAATAGAATTTCATTCATGAATGTGGCCACTTAATTTACTGTGTGGATATCTTTAGAAGTTATGCATACTTAATGTTAATATTCTATTACTCTAGGTCCTCCATTTCCGAACGTGAAGCCGCCTGACCCTAGCAGGAAGGACCAGAGAAAAGTTTTGGCTTAAACCTCTTACATCTAGACGTTCCACTAGCGGAACACCTGCTCCAATATCCAATGATGGGCGTGGCGCGAAATACAAACTCCTCTAAAATCCGAAAACTTCAATTTTTCAAACATATGACTATTTTACAGCATTTTAAAGACAAGACTCTCGTTAATCTAACCACACTGTCCGATTTCAAAAAGGCTTTATAGCGAAAGCAAAACATTAGATTATGTCAGCAGAGTACCCAGCCAGAAATAATCAGACACCCATTTTTCAAGCTAGCATATAATGTCACAAAAAACAAAACCACAGCTAAATGCAGCACTAACCTTTGATGATCTTCATCAGATGACAACCCTAGGACATTATGTTATACAATGCATGCATGTTTTGTTCAATCAAGTTCATATTTATATCAAAAAACAGCTTTTTTACATTAGCATGTGACGTTCAGAACTAGCATACCCCCCACAAACATCCGGTGAATTTACTAAATTACTCACGATAAACGTTCACAAAAAACATAACAATTATTTTAAGAATTATAGATACAGAACTCCTCCATGCACTCGATATGTCCGATTTTAAAATAGCTTTTCGGTGAAAGCACATTTTGCAATATTCTCAGTAGATAGCCCAGCCATCACGGCTAGCCATTTAGACACCGACCATGTTTAGCCCTGACCAAACTCCGATTTACTATTACAAAAGTTTGATTACCTTTGTTGTCTTCGTCAGAATGCACTCCCAGGACTGCTACTTCAATAACAAATGTTGGTTTGGTCCAAAATAATCCATCGTTATATCCAAATAGCGGCGTTTTGTTCGTGCGTTCAAGACACTATCCGAAGTGTAAATAAGGGTCACGAGCATGGCGCAATTCGTGACAAAGGATTTCTAAATATTCCATTACCGTACATCGAAGCATGTCAACCGCTGTTTAAAATCAATTTTTATGCCATTTTTCTCGTAAAAAAGCGATAATATTCCGACCGGGAATCTGCGTTTAGGTAAACAGACGAAAGAAAACATAGCATGGGGTCGACGCGGGCACGCGCCTGAGTCTCACAGTACTGTAACCAGCCACTACCAAAACGCGCTACTTTTTTTCAACCAGAGCCTGCAAAGCCACGATTCAGCTTTTTGCCGCCTTCTGAGAGCCCATGGGAGCCGTAGGAAGTGTCACGTAACAGCAGAGATCCTCTGTAATGGATAGAGATAATCAAGAAGGGCAAGAAATTGTCAGACAGGGCACTTCCTGCATGGAATCTTCTCAGGTTTTGGCCTGCCAAATGAGTTCTGTTATACTCACAGACACCATTCAAACAGTTTTACAAACTTTGGAGTGTTTTCTATCCAAAGCTAATAATTATATGCATATTCTAGTTTCTGGGCAGGAGTAATAATCAGATTAAATCGGGTACGTTTTTTATCCGGCTGTGAAAATACTGCCCCCTAGCCATAACAGGTTAATGGTATAACTTCATATTGAGTAAAATTAAGACCACGCATACTTAGATTTAGAGTGACTGACATGAATTGGAGCATGAGCAGGCTTAGTCTACACTCAGGTGGGACAACGGATATGCAATGCATTTGTCAACAACGGTTGTGCCAATTAATGCATATCAAAACAGTCGAGGGGTGCCTACACACTTGTAAAGTAGCCTTCATTCCTTATTAAACTTCAGTGCTCTCTAAGCCCTATAGTCACATAATTAAGACTGTATCAGTACAGATCTGAATGTTTGATATCCTTTTTATTGTACACTTGTCACGTCCTGACCAGTAAGGGGTCATTTTGTTATTATAGTTTGGACAGGGCGTGGCAGGGGGTGTTTGTTTTGTGTGTTTTTTTTTTTTGGGGTTGATCTATGTTATTCTATTTCTATGTTTAATATCTAGTTTTTCTGTTTCTATGTTGGAATTGTTTGGGGTTGGTCTCTAATTGGAGGCAGCTGAATCTCATTGCCTCTGATTAGAGACCATATTTATGTAGGGGTTTTCTCATTGTGTTTTGTGGGTGGGTAATTTCTGTTTAGTTATAGTTATCCTGACAGAACTGTTGGCAGTCGTTTTGTTTATTTGTAAAGTGTTAATTTTTCCATTAAATTACAAAGATGAACAAATTCCACGCTGCACCTTGGTCTCTTCCCAACAACGCCTGTTACAACACTGTTGGTAGTAGTTGATGCCAAATCCCTAAATGTCATACTACAAGGATGTCAGGTTGACATATGAACACACACACCAGGGATTGCCACGGGCAGTACACGGAGCAGTCGGTAAAAGCTCATGATGTGCATTTAGTGACTGAATGCAACAAAAACAAAACAACACAGCGACGTGATCACACAGTTCACTCTCCGCCTCTCAATCACACACTCACTTACTCACATAGTTTAGCTTTATAATTATTCTCATTTAAGGTAGTTGGGCCTCTATTTACTTTGAGAGGAACGACATGCATGACCTTCTGGCTCTCCTCTCTGCTGAGACCGATCCGATTCCAGCAGTGCAGGGACCAGGCTGTCCTGTTCCGCTTCTCTTTGGTACCAGCTCCTGTCACAACAGAAGAGGATTACTCTGAAGAGTTCCTGCTGGATGCAGGTGATACTTGTTGAGGACTTGTTCTCAACTGGCCTACCTGATTATATAAAATAAATATCACACACATACCTATGTGTGCAGGCTCATTCTGTCTCACATACACAAGCACACACTTGATTTAGGTTAGTGTATAGTAAAGGCTTTGTCATTAAAATAATATTGTGCCTCTCTTTCAGATTTGCCTTGACAGCTTCTCTACTGGGCCAGTCAAGAGATGAGGTTGCGTCTTCATCTTGGACCACGGCCAATGGACGAGCCCATTAGAGCTGCCAGTGTTGGGCTACTGGCCAAGCACCATGGGAGGAAGAGATCCTGAAACGAGTGGATCTGTTCTTAACACCAGCCCAGAGAAGCTCCTAGAGACACACAGCTGTGGCATTATGTTACTGCAGAGAGTGAAACGGTCAGTGTCCCAGTCACATCCCCTGCCACCTGCACTTACACAGCAGAAGGCCTCACCAGTTCAAGGATGCCATTTGAGGATTTTGCTGCCACTGCCTTTTTTCAATTGGAGCTGGAGGCCTGGAAGCAGAGGGGGGCAGTGAGGAAGGAGCGAACAGAGGAAAGAGGAGGGGAAAAAATGCTCTGAGCAACATCCCTCCGGCCGTCTGTACAGGCTCTGCCACTAAACGCTGAAACAAAGCCCCAACAGCCCTCACACACATACCGGCTTTCCTGGATTGGCAGGAAAACATCTTCTGCCTAGCCAAAGTGTTTTCCCTGTACCTGGCACAGGGCATTGGAGGGAGCTCCAGCAGTCTGCCTTTTATGAGACTGAAAAGCAGAGATGTATGGTGGAGAAGGGGAAGTGACTCTACAGACACACACACAGAAATAAATAGCTGAAAATCTATTTCCATTGATGGAAGTGGTTTGGACTCTTGTTTCATTTGTATTTATTTCCCAGGTACTGTCCATTCTTTTACATTACTGTGCTGTTATTGTATATCACTGTGAATATTATTGTTCATTGCTATTTTGTGTAAAAGTTGACCAATCATTTATTCTAATCACAGTGAATATGTCTTGTATTATAAACCAATTGCTACAGTTAGTGTGTGGATAAGTTTGTTGGACAAAGGATTGTGCTCCAACACTATTATAAATATGCCTTTGATTTCATTAAATTAAACCTTAACTTAAAGCAATAGTCTCTCAGTTTTATATATGCATTAAAATGGCAAATGCAAATCACCAAATAAAAGACGTCCTCCAGCGATTTCTGAACTTTTACATTTGAAAAGCGATATCCCAACTCTAAATACAGTAAAGTACACACACTAAAGGGAACAAAAATATAAATATTAAACAAAATACTGTTTTTTTTTAGATAACTTTCTTAGCATTGGAGGAGCTGGTCTGATGGGAATGCGTGATGTCATCAGCCTACCCCTTGCTTACCCCTCTCCTGTAAAACTAGTTAATTACAGTGGGTCCCCTCCTCTCCTGTAAAACTAGTTAATCACAGTGGGTCCCCTCCTCTCCTGTAAAACTAGTTAGCCACACTGGGCCCCCTCCTCTCCTGTAAAACGAGTTAATCACACTGGGTCCCCTCCTCTCCTGTAAAACTAGTTAATTACACTGGGTCCCCTCCTCTCCTGTAAAACTAGTTAATCACAGTGGGCCCCCTCCTCTCCTGTAAAACTTGTTTTTCAAAGTGCGTCCCCTCCTCTCCTGTAAAACTAGTTAATCACACTGGGTCCCCTCCTCTCCTGTAAAAATAGTTCATCACAGTGTGTCCCCTCCTCTCCTGTAAAACTTGTTTTTCAAAGTGGGTCCCCTCCTCTGCTTTCCTGTAAAACTAGTTAGTCACAGTGAGTCCCCTCCTCTCATTGAAAAAAAAAAGTTAATCACAGTGGGTGCCCTCCTCTAGTGTAAAATTTGTTAATCACAGTGGGTCCCCTCTTCTCCTGTAAGACTAGTTAATCACAGTGGGCCCCCTCCTCAACTGTAAAACTAGTTAATCACAGTGGGCCCACTCCTCAACTGTAAAACTAGTTAATCACAGTGGGCCCACTCCTCAACTGTAAAACTAGTTAATCACAGTGGATCCCCTCCTCTCCTGTAAGACTAGTTAATCACAGTTGGTCCCCTCCTCTCCTGTAAAACTAGTTAATCACATTGGGTCCCCTCCTCTCTTGTAAGACTTGTTAATCACAGTGGGTCCCCACCTCTCCTGTAAGACTAGTTAATCACAGTGGGTCCCCTTCTCAACTGTAAAACTAGTTGATCACACTGGGTCCATTCCTCTCCTGTAAGACTAGTTAATCACACTGGATCTCCTCCTCTCCTGTAAGACTAGTTAATCACAGTGGGCCCCCTCCTCTCCTGTAAGACTAGTTAATCACAGTGGGTCCCCTCCTCTCCTGTAAGACTAGTTAATCACAGTGGGTTCCCTCCTCTCCTGTAAGACTAGTTAATCACAGTGGATCCCCTCCTCTCCTGTAAGAATAGTTAATCACAGTGGGCCCCCTCCTCTCCTGTAAGACTAGTTAATCACAGTGGGTTCCCTCCTCTAGTGTAAAATGTGTTAATCACAGTGGGTCCCCTCTTCTCCTGTAAGACTAGTTAATCACAGTGGGCCCCCTCCTCAACTGTAAAACTAGTTAATCACAGTGGGCCCACTCCTCAACTGTAAAACTAGTTAATCACAGTGGGCCCACTCCTCAACTGTAAAACTAGTTAATCACAGTGGATCCCCTCCTCTCCTGTAAGACTAGTTAATCACAGTTGGTCCCCTCCTCTCCTGTAAAACTAGTTAATCACAGTGGGTCCCCTCCTCTCTTGTAAGACTTGTTAATCACAGTGGGTCCCCACCTCTCCTGTAAGACTAGTTAATCACAGTGGGTCCCCTTCTCAACTGTAAAACTAGTTGATCACACTGGGTCCATTCCTCTCCTGTAAGACTAGTTAATCACACTCGATCTCCTCCTCTCCTGTAAGACTAGTTAATCACAGTGGGCCCCCTCCTCTCCTGTAAGACTAGTTAATCACAGTGGGTCCCCTCCTCTCCTGTAAGACTAGTTAATCACAGTGGGTTCCCTCCTCTCCTGTAAGACTAGTTAATCACAGTGGATCCCCTCCTCTCCTGTAAGAATAGTTAATCACAGTGGGCCCCCTCCTCTCCTGTAAGACTAGTTAATCACAGTGGATCCCCTCCTCTCCTGTAAGACTAGTAAATCACAGTGGATCCCCTCCTCTCCTGTAAGACTAGTTAATCACAGTGGGCCTCTCCTCTCCTGTAAGACTAGTTAATCACAGTGGATCCCCTCCTCTCCTGTAAGACTAGTTAATCACAGTGGGCCCCCTCCTCTCCTGTAAAACTATTTAATCACAGTGGGTCCCCTCCTCTCCTGTAAGACTAGTTAATCACAGTGGGTTCACCTCCTCTCCTGTAAAACTAGTTAATCACAGTGGGTCGTCTTGTGACGGCCGGCCGCCCAACAACCTGCCCGCTTGACCCTATCCCCTCCTCTCTTCTCCAGACCTTCTCCCTTACCTCACCTCGCTCATCAACTCATCCTTGACCGCTGGCTACGTCCCTTTCGTTTTCAAGAGAGCGAGAGTTGCACCCCTTCTGAAAAAACCTACACTCGATCCCTCCGATGTCAACAACTACAGACCAGTATCCCTTCTTTCTTTTCTCTCCAAAACTCTTGAACGTGCCGTCCTTTGCCAGCTCTCCTGCTATCTCTCTCAGAATGACCTTCTTGATCCAAATCAGTCAGGTTTCAAGACTGGTCATTCAACTGAGACTGCTCTTCTCTGTGTCACGGAGGCTCTCCGCACTGCTAAAGCTAACTCTCTCTCCTCTGCTCTCATCCTTCTAGACCCATCAGCTGCCTTTGATACTGTGAACCATCAGATCCTCCTCTCCACCCTCTCCGAGTTGGGCATCTCCGGCGCAGCCCACGCTTGGATTGCGTCCTACCTGACAGGTCGCTCCTACCTGGTGGCGTGGCGAGAATCTGTCTCCGCACCACGTGCTCTCACCACTGGTGTCCCCCAGGGCTCTGTTCTAGGCCCTCTCCTATTCTCGCTATACACCAAGTCACTTGGCTCTGTCATATCCTCACATGGTCTCTGCTATCATTGCTATGCAGACGACACACAATTAATCTTCTCCTTTCCCCCTTCTGATAACCAGGTGGCGAATCGCATCTCTGCATGTCTGGCAGACATATCAGTGTGGATGACGGATCATCACCTCAAGCTGAACCTCGGCAAGACGGAGCTGCTCTTCCTCCCGGGGAAGGACTGCCCGTTCCATGATCTCGCCATCACGGTTGACAACTCCCTTGTGTCGTCCTCCCAGAGTGCTAAGAACCTTGGCGTGACCCTGGACAACACCCTGTCGTTCTCCACTAACATCAAGGCGGTGACCCGATCCTGTAGGTTCATGCTCTACAACATTCGCAGAGTACGACCCTGCCTCACACAGGAAGCGGCGCAGGTCCTAATCCAGGCACTTGTCATCTCCCGTCTGGATTACTGCAACTCGCTGTTGGCTGGGCTCCCTGCCTGTGCCATTAAACCCCTACAACTCATCCAGAACGCCGCAGCCCGTCTGGTGTTCAACCTTCCCAAGTTCTCTCATGTCACCCCGCTCCTCCGCTCTCTCCACTGGCTTCCAGTTGAAGCTCGCATCCGCTACAAGACCATGGTGCTTGCCTACGGAGCTGTGAGGGGAACGGCACCTCCGTACCTTCAGGCTCTGATCAGGCCCTACACCCAAACAAGGGCACTGCGTTCATCCACCTCTGGCCTGCTCGCCTCCCTACCTCTGAGGAAGCACAGTTCCCGCTCAGCCCAGTCAAAACTGTTCGCTGCTCTGGCACCCCAATGGTGGAACAAGCTCCCTCACGACGCCAGGACAGCGGAGTCAATCACCACCTTCCGGAGACACCTGAAACCCCACCTCTTTAAGGAATACCTAGGATAGGATAAAGTAATCCTTCTAACCCCCCCCCCCCTTAAAATATTTAGATGCACTATTGTAAAGTGGTTGTTCCACTGGATATCATAAGGTGAATGCAGTGGGTTCCTTCCTCAACTGTAAAACTAGTTCATCACAGTGGCTCCCCTCGGATCCTGTAAAACTACTTTATCACACTGGGTCCCCTCCTCTAATGTAAGACTAGTTAATCACAGTGGGCCCCCTCCACTCCTGTATGACTAGTTAATCGCAGTGGGTCCCCTCCTCTCCTGTAAGACTAGTTAATCACAGTGGGTCCCCTCCTCTCCTGTAAGACTAGTTAATCACAGTGGGTCCCCTCGGCTCCTGTAAAACTGGTTAATCACACTGGGTCACCTCCTCTACTGTAAGACTAGTTAATCACAGTGGGTCCCCTCCTCTCCTGTAAAACTAGTTAATCAAAGTGGGCCCCCTCCTCTCCTGTAAGACTAGTTAATCACAGTGGGCCCCCTCCTCTCCTGTAAGACCAGTTAATTACAGTAGGTCCCCTCCTCTCCTGAAAGACTAGTTAATCACAGTGGGCCCCCTCCTCTCCTGTAAGACTAGTTAATCACAGTGGGCCCCCTCCACTCCTGTAAGACTAGTTAATCACAGTGGGGCCCCTCCTCTCCTGTAAGACTAGTTAATCACAGTGGGTCCCCTCCTCTCCTGTAAGACTAGTTAATCACAGTGGGCCCCTTCCTCAACTGTAAAACTAGTTAATCACAGTGGCCCCATCCTCTCCTGTAAGACTAGTTAATCACAGTGGGTCCCCTCCTCTCCTGTAAGACTAGTTAATCACAGTGGGTCCCGTCTTCTACTGTAAGACTAGTTATTCACAGTGGGCCCCCTCCTCTCCTGTAAGACTAGTTAATCACAGTGGGCCCCCTCCTCTCCTGTAAGACTAGTTAATCACAGTAGGTCCCCTTCACTCCTGTAAGACTAGTCAATCACAGTGGGCCCCCTCATCAACAGTAAAACTAGTATATCACAGTGGGCCCCCTCCTCTCCTGTAAGACTAGTTAATCACAGTGGGTCCCCTCCTCTCCTGTAAGACTAGTTAATCACAGTGGGGCCCTTCCTCTACTGTAAGACCAGTTATTCACAGTGGGCCCCCTCCTCTCCTGTAAGACTAGTTAATCACAGTGGGCCCCCACATCAACAGTAAAACTAGTATATCACAGTGGGCCCCCTCCTCTCCTGTAAGACTAGTTAATCACAGTGGGTCCCCTCCTCAACAGTAAAACTAGTTAATCACAGTGGGTCCCGTCCTCTACTGTAAGACTAGTTAATCACAGTGGTCCCCTCCTCTCCTGTAAAACTAGTTAATCACAGTGGGCCCCCTCATCAACAGTAAAACTAGTTCATCACAGTGGGCCCCCTCCTCTCCAGCAAAACAAATTAATTACAATGGGTCCTCTCCTCCAGTGTAAAACTAGTTAATCACAGTAGGTGCTCTCCTCTCCTGTAAGACTAGTTAATCACAGTAGGTGCTCTCCTCCCCTGTAAAACTAGTTAATCACAGTAGGTGCTCTCCTCTCCTGTAAGACTAGTTAATCACAGTAGGTCCCCTTCACTCCTGTAAGACTAGTCAATCACAGTGGGCCCCCTCATCAACAGTAAAACTAGTATATCACAGTGGGCCCCCTCCTCTCCTGTAAGACTAGTTAATCACAGTGGGTCCCCTCCTCTCCTGTAAGACTAGTTAATCACAGTGGGGCCCTTCCTCTACTGTAAGACCAGTTATTCACAGTGGGCCCCCTCCTCTCCTGTAAGACTAGTTAATCACAGTGGGCCCCCTCATCAACAGTAAAACTAGTATATCACAGTGGGCCCCCTCCTCCCCTGTAAGACTAGTTAATCACAGTGGGTCCCCTCCTCAACAGTAAAACTATTTAATCACAGTGGGTCCCGTCCTCTACTGTAAGACTAGTTAATCACAGTGGTCCCCTCCTCTCCTGTAAAACTAGTTAATCACAGTAGGCCCCCTCATCAACAGTAAAACGAGTTCATCACAGTGGGCCCCCTCCTCTCCAGCAAAACAAATTAATTACAATGGGTCCTCTCCTCCAGTGTAAAACTAGTTAATCACAGTAGGTGCTCTCCTCTCCTGTAAGACTAGTTAATCACAGTAGGTGCTCTCCTCCCCTGTAAAACTAGTTAATCACAGTAGGTGCTCTCCTCTCCTGTAAGACTAGTTAATCACAGTGGGCCACCTCCTCTCCTGTAAAACTAGTTAATCACACTGGGTCCCCTCCTCTCCTATAAAACTAGTTAGTCACAGTGGTCCCCTCCTCTCCTGTAAAACTCGTTTTTCACAGTGGGTCCCCTCCTCTCCTTTCCTGTAAAACTAGTTAGTCACAGTGAGTCCCCTCCTCTCATTGAAAAAAAAGTTAATCACAGTGGGTGCCCTCCTCTAGTGTAAAATTAGTTAATCACAGTGGGTCCCTCCTCTCCTTTAAGACTAGTTAATCACAGTGGGCCCCCTCCTCAACAGTAAAACTAGTTCATCACAGTGGGCCCCCTCTTCTCCTGTAAGACTAGGTAATCACAGTGGGTCCCCTCCTCAACTGTAAGACTAGTTAATCACAGTGGGTCCCCTCCTCTCCTGTAAAACTAGTTAATCACAATGGGTCCCCTCCTCAACTGTAAAACTAGTTAATCACAGTGGGCCCCCTCCTCAACTCTAAAACTAGTTAATCACAGTGGGTCCCCTCCTCCCCTGTAAGACTAGTTAATCACAGTGGGTCCTCTCCACTCCTGTAAAACTAGTTATTCACAATGGGTCCCCTCCTCAACTGTAAAACTAGTTAATCACAGTCGGTCTCTTCCTCTACTGTAAGACTAGTTATTCACAGTGGGCCCCCTCCTCTCTTGTAAGACTAGTTAATCACAGTGGGTCCCCTTCACTCCTGTAAGACTAGTTAATCACAGTGGGCCCCCTCATCAACAGTAAAACTAGTATATCACAGTGGGCCCCCTCCTCTCCTGTAAGACTAGGTAATCACAGTGGGCCCCCTCCTGTCCTCTAAGACTAGTTAATCACAGTGAATCCCCTCCTCTCCTGTAAGACTAGTTAATCACAGTGGTCCCCTCCTCTCCTGTAAAACTAGTTAATCACAGTGGGCCCCCTCATCAACAGTAAAACTAGTTCATCACAGTGGGCCCCCTCCTCTCCAGCAAAAGGAATTAATGACAATTGGTCCTCTCCTCCAGTGTAAAACTAGTTAATCAGAGTAGGTGCTCTCCTCTCCTGTAAAACTAGTTAATCACAGTAGGTGCTCTCCTCTCCTGTAAGACTAGTTAATCACAGTAGGTGCTCTCCTCTCCTGTAAAACTAGGTAATCACAGTAGGTGCTCTCCTCTCCTGTAAAACTAGTTAATCACAGTAGGTGCTCTCCTCTCCTGTAGAATTAGCTAATCACAGTGGGTCCCTCCTCTCCTGTAAGACTAGTTAATCACAGTGGGCCCCCTCTTCAACAGTAAAACTAGTTCATCACAGTGGGCCCCCTCCTCTCATGTAAGACTAGTTAATCACAGTGGGTCCCCTCCTCTCCTGTAAGACTAGTTAATCACAGTGGGTCCCCTCCTCTCCTGTAAAACTAGTTAATCACAATGGGTCCCCTCCTCAACTGTAAAACTAGTTAATCACAGTGGGCCCCCTCCTCAACTCTAAAACTAGTTAATCACAGTGGGTCCCCTCCTCCCCTGTAAGACTAATTAATCACAGTGGGTCCTCTCCTCTCCTGTAAAACTAGTTATTCACAATGGGTCCCCTCCTCAACTGTAAAACTAGTTAATCACAGTGGGCCCCCTCCTCTCCTGTAAGACTAGTTAATCATAGTGGGTCCCCTTCACTTCTGTAAGACTAGTTAATCACAGTGGGCCCCCTCATCAACAGTAAAACTAGTATATCACAGTGGCCCCCCTCCTCTCCTGTAAGACTAGGTAATCACAGTGGGCCCCCTCCTGTCCTGTAAGACTAGTTAATCACAGTGAATCCCCTCCTCTCCTGTAAGACTAGTTAATCACAGTGGTCCCCTCCTCTCCTGTAAAACTAGTTAATCACAGTGGGCCCCCTCATCAACAGTAAAACTAGTTCATCACAGTGGGCCCCCTCCTCTCCAGCAAAAGGAATTAATGACAATGGGTCCTCTCCTCCAGTGTAAAACTAGTTAATCAGAGTAGGTGCTCTCCTCTCCTGTAAAACTAGTTAATCACAGTAGGTGCTCTCCTCTCCTGTAAGACTAGTTAATCACAGTAGGTGCTCTCCTCTCCTGTAAAACTAGTTAATCACAGTAGGTGCTCTCCTCTCCTGTAAAACTAGTTAATCACAGTAGGTGCTCTCCTCTCCTGTAGAATTAGCTAATCACAGTGGGTCCCTCCTCTCCTGTAAGACTAGTTAATCACAGTGGGCCCCCTCCTCAACAGTAAAACTAGTTCATCACAGTGGGCCCCCTCCTCTCATGTAAGACTAGTTAATCACAGTGGGTCCCCTCCTCTCCTGTAAGACTAGTTATTCACAATGGGTCCCCTCCTCAACTGTAAAACTAGTTAATCACAGTGGGTCCCGTCCTCTACTGTAAGACTAGTTATTCACAGTGGGCCCCCTCCTCTCCTTTCCTGTAAGATTAGTTAATCATAGTGGGTCCCCTTCACTTCTGTAAGACTAGTTAATCACAGTGGGCCCCCTCATCAACAGTAAAACTAGTATATCACAGTGGCCCCCCTCCTCTCCTGTAAGACTAGGTAATCACAGTGGGCCCCTTCCTGTCCTGTAAGACTAGTTAATCACAGTGAATCCCCTCCTCTCCTGTAAGACTAGTTAATCACAGTGGTCCCCTCCTCTCCTGTAAAACTAGTTAATCACAGTGGGCCCCCTCATCAACAGTAAAACTAGTTCATCACAGTGGGCCCCCTCCTCTCCAGCAAAAGGAATTAATGACAATGGGTCCTCTCCTCCAGTGTAAAACTAGTTAATCAGAGTAGGTGCTCTCCTCTCCTGTAAAACTAGTTAATCACAGTAGGTGCTCTCCTCTCCTGTAAGACTAGTTAATCACAGTAGGTGCTCTCCTCTCCTGTAAAACTAGTTAATCACAGTAGGTGCTCTCCTCTCCTGTAAAACTAGTTAATCACAGTAGGTGCTCTCCTCTCCTGTAGAATTAGCTAATCACAGTGGGTCCCTCCTCTCCTGTAAGACTAGTTAATCACAGTAGGCCCCCTCCTCAACAGTAAAACTAGTTCATCACAGTGGGTCCCCTCCTCTAATGTAAGACTAGTCACAGTAGGTGCTCTCCTCTCCTGTAAAACTAGTTAATCACAGTAGGTGCTCTCCTCTCCTGTAAAACTAGTTAATCACAGTAGGTGCTCTCCTCTCCTGTAGAATTAGCTAATCACAGTGGGTCCCTCCTCTCCTGTAAGACTAGTTAATCACAGTGGGCCCCCTCCTCAACAGTAAAACTAGTTCATCACAGTGGGTCCCCTCCTCTCCTGTAAGACTAGTCACAGTAGGTGCTCTCCTCTCCTGTAAAACTAGTTAATCACAGTAGGTGCTCTCCTCTCCTGTAAAACTAGTTAATCACAGTAGGTGCTCTCCTCTCCTGTAGAATTAGCTAATCACAGTGGGTCCCTCCTCTCCTGTAAGACTAGTTAATCACAGTGGGCCCCCTCCTCAACAGTAAAACTAGTTCATCACAGTGGGCCCCCTCCTCTCCTGTAAGACTAGTTAATCACAGTGGGTCCCCTCCTCTCCTGTAAGACTAGTTAATCACAGTGGGTCCCCTCCTCTCCTGTAAAACTAGTTAATCACAATGGGTCCCCTCCTCAACTGTAAAACTAGTTAATCACAGTGGGCCCCCTCCTCAACTCTAAAACTAGTTAATCACAGTGGGTCCCCTCCTCCCCTGTAAGACTAATTAATCACAGTGGGTCCTCTCCTCTCCTGTAAAACTAGTTATTCACAATGGGTCCCCTCCTCAACTGTAAAACTAGTTAATCACAGTGGGTCCCGTCCTCTACTGTAAGACTAGTTATTCACAGTGGGCCCCCTCCTCTCCTGTAAGACTAGTTAATCACAGTGGGTCCCCTTCACTTCTGTAAGACTAGTTAATCACAGTGGGCCCCCTCATCAACAGTAAAACTAGTATATCACAGTGGGCCCCCTCCTCTCCTGTAAGACTAGGTAATCACAGTGGTCCCCTCCTCTCCTGTAAAACTAGTTAATCACAGTGGGCCCCCTCATCAACAGTAAAACTAGTTCATCACAGTGGGCCCCCTCCTCTCCAGCAAAACGATTTAATGACAATGGCTCCTCTCCTCCAGTGTAAAACTAGTTAATCACAGTAGGTGCTCTCCTCTCCTGTAAAACTAGTTAATCACAGTAGGTGCTCTCCTCTCCTGTAAAACTAGTTAATCACAGTAGATGCTCTCCTCTCCTGTAAGACTAGTTAATCACAGTAGGTGCTCTCCTCTCCTGTAAAACTAGTTAATCACAGTAGGTGCTCTCATCTCCTGTAAGACTAGTTAATCACAGTAGGTGCTCTCCTCTCCTGTAAAACAAGTTAATCACAGTAGGTGCTCTCCTCTCCTGTAAAACAAGTTAATCACAGTAGGTGCTCCCCTCTCCTGTAAAACTAGTTAATCACAGTGGGCCCCCTCCTCTCCTGTAAGACTAGTTAATCACAGTGGGCCCCCTCCTCTCCTGTAAAACTAGTTAATCACACTGGGTCCCCTCCTATCCTGTAAAACTAGTTAATCACAGTGGTCCCCTCCTCTCCTGTAAAACTCGTTTTTCACAGTGGGTCCCCTCCTCTCCTTTCCTGTAAAACTAGTTAGTCACAGTGAGTCCCCTCCTCTCATTGAAAAAAAAAGTTAATCACAGTGGGTGCCCTCCTCTAGTGTAAGACTAGTTAATCACAGTGGGCCCCCTCCTCAACAGTAAAACTAGTTCATCACAGTGGGCCCCCTCCTCTCCTGTAAAACTAGTTAATCACAGTGGGCCCCCTCCTCTCCTGTAAAACTAGTTCATCACAGTGGGCCCCCTCCTCTCCTGTAAGACTAGTTAATCACAGTGGGTCCCCTCCTCTCCTGTAAGACTAGTTAATCACAGTGGGTCCCCTCCTCTCCTGTAAAACTAGTTAATCACAATGGGTCCCCTCCTCAACTGTAAAACTAGTTAATCACAGTGGGCCCCCTCCTCTCCTGTAAGACTAGTTAATCACAGTGGGCCACCTCCTCTCCTGTAAAACTAGTTAATCACAGTGGGTCCCCTCCTCTCCTGTAAAACTAGTTAGTCACAGTGGTCCCCTCCTCTCCTGTAAAACTCGTTTTTCACAGTGGGTCCCCTCCTCTCCTTTCCTGTAAAACTAGTTAGTCACAGTGAGTCCCCTCCTCTCATTGAAAAAAAATGTTAATCACAGTGGGTGCCCTCCTCTAGTGTAAAATTAGTTAATCACAGTGGGTCCCTCCTCTCCTGTAAGACTAGTTAATCACAGTGGGCCTCTCCTCTCCTGTAAGGCTAGGTTATCACAGTGGGTCCCCTCCTCTCCTGTAAGACTAGTTAATCACAGTGGGTCCCCTCCTCTCCTGTAAAAATAGTTAATCACAATGGGTCCCCTCCTCAACTGTAAAACTAGTTAATCACAGTGGGCCCCCTCCTCAACTCTAAAACGAGTTAATCACAGTGGGTCCCCTCCTCCCCTGTAAGACTAGTTAATCATAGTGGGTCCTCTCCTCTCCTGTAAAACTAGTTAATCACAATGGGTCCCCTCCTCAACTTTAAAACTAGTTCATCACAGTGGGTCCCCTCCTCCCCTGTAAGACTAGTTAATCACAATGGGTCCCCTCCTCAACTGTAAATCTAGTTAATTACAGTGGATCCCCTCCTCTCCTGTAAGACTAGTTAATCACAGTTGTTCCCCTCCTCTCCTGTAAGACTAGTTAATCACAGTGGATCTCCTCCTCTCCTGTAAGACTAGTTAATCACAGTTGGCCCCCTCCTCTCCTGTAAGACTAGTTAATCACAGTGGATCCCCTCCTCTCCTGTAAGACTAGTTAATCACAGTGGATCTCCTCCTCTCCTGTAAGAGTAGTTAATCACAGTGGATCCCTTCCTCTCCTGTAAGACTAGTTAATCACAGTGGATCCCCTCCTCAACTGTAAAACTATTTAATCACAGTGGGCCCCCTCCTCTCCTGTAAAACTAGTTAATTACAGTGGGTCCTCTCCTCTCCTGTAAAACTAGTTAATCACAGTAGGTGCTCTCCTCTCCTGTAAGACTAGTTAATCACAGTAGGTGCTCTCCTCTCCTGTAAAACTAGTTAATCACAGTAGGTGCTCTCCTCTCCTGTAAAACTAGTTCATCACAGTGGGCCCCCTCCTCTCCTGTAAGACTAGTTAATCACAGTGGGCCACCTCCTCCCTGGCGCTGTGGGCCCCCCCCGAAGACAGCCGTGGGCCACCCCCCCGTCTAGATCACAGTGGGTCCCCTCCTCTCCTGTAAAACTAGTTAGTCACAGTGGTCCCCTCCTCTCCTGTAAAACTCGTTTTTCACAGTGGGTCCCCTCCTCTCCTTTCCTGTAAAACTAGTTAGTCACAGTGAGTCCCCTCCTCTCATTGAATTTTTTTTTTAATCACAGTGGGTGCCCTCCTCTAGTGTAAAATTAGTTAATCACAGTGGGTCCCTCCTCTCCTGTAAGACTAGTTAATCACAGTGGGCCTCTCCTCTCCTGTAAGGCTAGGTTATCACAGTGGGTCCCCTCCTCTCATGTAAGACTAGTTAATCACAGTGGGTCCCCTCCTCTCCTGTAAAACTAGTTAATCACAATGGGTCCCCTCCTCAACTGTAAAACTAGTTAATCACAGTGGGCCCCGTCCTCAACTCTAAAACGAGTTAATCACAGTGGGTCCCCTCCTCCCCTGTAAGACTAGTTAATCATAGTGGGTCCTCTCCTCTCCTGTAAAACTAGTTAATCACAATGGGTCCCCTCCTCAACTGTAAAACTAGTTAATCACAGTGGGTCCCCTCCTCCCCTGTAAGACTAGTTAATCACAATGGGTCCCCTCCTCAACTCTAAATCTAGTTAATTACAGTGGATCCCCTCCTCTCCTGTAAGACTAGTTAATCACAGTGGATCTCCTCCTCTCCTCTAAGACTAGTTAATCACAGTTGACCCCCTCCTCTCCTGTAAGACTAGTTAATCACAGTGGATCCCCTCCTCTCCTGTAAGACTAGTTAATCACAGTGGATCTCCTCCTCTCCTGTAAGACTAGTTAATCACAGTGGATCCCCTCCTCTCGTGTAAGACTAGTTAATCACAGTGGATCCCCTCCTCAACTGTAAAACTATTTAATCACAGTGGGCCCCCTCCTCTCCTGTAAAACTAGTTAATTACAGTGGGTCCTCTCCTCTCCTGTAAGACTAGTTAATCACAGTGGGTCCCCTCCTCTCCTGTAAGACTAGTTACTCACAGTGGGTTCCTTCCTCAACTGTAAAACTAGTTTATCACACTGGGTCCCCTCCTCTAATTTAAGACTAGTTAATCACAGTGGGTCCCCTCCTCTCCTGTAAGACTAGTTATTCACAGTGGGTCCCCTCTTCTCCTGTAAGACTAGTTAATCACAGTGGGCCCCCTCCTCTCCTGTAAGACTAGTTAATCACAGTGGGCCCCCTCCTCTCCTGTAAGACTAGTTAATCACAGTGGGCCCCCTCCTCTCCTGTAAGACTAGTTAATCACAGTAGCTCCCCTCTTCTCCTGTAAGACTAGTTAATCACAGTGGGCCCCCTCCTCTCCTGTAAGACTAGTTAATCACAGTGGGCCCCCTCCTCTCCTGTAAGACTAGTTAATCACAGTGGATCCCCTCCTCTCCTGTAAAACTACTTAATCACAGTGGATCCCCTCCTCTCCTGTAAAAGTAGTTAATCACAGTGGTCCCCTCCTCCCCCGTGAAAATACTTTCGCTGAGGGAATAAACATTATAATAATAAAGAATTTTAGACAAAAAAATGTAATAAACTTATTAAACGTCATAAAAACTTTCTCATAAGTGCAGTTTACCAACTTCTGAGGGATTAAACTCTCTTGTGTTTATTTTAATAAACAGACTAAACTTTGTTATCATATGATTCATGTTTAAAGTCAAGTGTAAAACTATTGTATATACTCAGGCAATGTCTCAAAAAAGGCAGAAAAGGTCAAATATGGTCACCAAAATTGTGCTATGGCTATACACGACTGACACTTTCGAATCAGAGACAGATTCTTATGCCCATCCCCCATCCCCTTCCACATCGCCCGAGCAAAACCCAAACCTTCTTAAAGCTAACAGCTCACACTGTTGCACCTAGTGGCCAGTTTCCACATCATCTCCCAACGTCCTCACACATGGATGTACGTCGAATACTGACTTGTATCACAGGTGACCTGCCTTAGTATATTATATTGTGTATTTTCCGGATAGTAAGATATTTCAAACACCACAGAGTAAAAACCACTGAAAGGGAACAAAGTTCAATTCTGTGTTTGTTTAGAATGAAGGATGACATTATAAGGATTTCCGGAGTGCAAATATCACCCAAATTCCCTCATGTAATTTGGTGTGACTGTGAGCTAAAGTCATTTGGTGTTAATTCAATTTGAAGTCACATCTGTTGCCTGATGAAATGAAATCAGAAGCTATCCACATCATGCTCTCTCTCTCCGTCTCCCTCTCTCTCTCCCTCCCTCCCACTCCCTACCTCTCTTTTTCTTAATCTTTGTTCTTCACTCTCTCTCAATCTCTCTTTGCCTCGCTCTCTTTCCTCCCTCCCTCCCTCGCTCTCCTTTTCTCTCACTATTTTTTAAAAATCTTTCTCTTTCCCTCTTTCTCCCTCTCCTCACTCTTTTTCTCTCTTTCCCTCTCTCTGTCTCTCACCCTGTCTCTCTCTTACACACACACACACACAAACACAGACTCCCTCCCACACACGCAAACACACACACATTCCTCCTATGACCTTGGGCTTCCTCAGTACAGGTCATATAACAGTGAGTGTTTTGATTCTCAAGGAGAATCTCCAGACCAGACAACCGATAAACATGTTCATCAGATGACCACATCTGATACTCCCCCCCTTGTTGGTTAGCTAGCTGACAGAGTGCTGTTGTACATTGATACTTCTAACAAGCTCTCACAGTCTCACGTCAGAATTACACTTTCATCCATGTTTCTCAAGCATCAAATTTCAAAGTTGTTCGAACCGTCAAATTTCAAAGTGTTTAGGCATTAACTCCAAATTTGTAAGGTTAGGGTTAAGGTTAGCCATTAACTTTGAATGGTTAAGGTAAGAGTTAAGGTTTGTGATAGGCAAAAAAATTATAATAATAACTTTCTATCACTGGATTCGAACATGCGAACAGGCACAAGAGGCAGATGCTAATTGAAGGTAACAGCGCTCACTGTTGCCCCTAGTGGTCGGTTTCCACGTCATCTCCCAACGTCCTCACACATGCAAGGACATCGAATACTGACTTGTATCACGGGTGACCTGGTTGGATAATCCACCCCTGGTTGATTAGCTAGCTGAGAGCATGCTGTGGTACATTGTGTGCATTGTGTCATGATGTTCCTTCCTGTTCCTTTGAAGTGTTCTACTTTCCAGTTTGATATTTTATGAACATTGGCCAGAGGATACACCAGAAATATGTGTGACTGTGATGTGAATTATGACAGCC
Organism: Salmo salar; assembly: GCF_965601325.2. Classification (NCBI taxonomy): domain Eukaryota; kingdom Metazoa; phylum Chordata; class Actinopteri; order Salmoniformes; family Salmonidae; genus Salmo; species Salmo salar. Next base: position 84,620,827 of record NC_138304.1, on the reverse strand, counting down.
ACAAAATATAATGACAGAGGGAGAGTGTGTGTGTGTGTGTGGTGTGTGTGTGTGTGTGTGGTGTGGTGTGTGTGTGTGTGTGTGTGTGTGTGTGTGTGTGTGTGTGTGTGTGTGTGTGTGTGTGGTGTGTGTGTGTGTGTGTGTGTGTGTGTGTGTGTGTGTGTGTGAGGGGAGAGAGAGAGAAAGAGCGAAAAAGGGAGGTGAAGAAAGAGAGACAGACCGAAAGAGAGACACATGCTTCTGCATGGTTCAGTGAGTATTGATCAAGTGTCAGGGACTGGAAGATGGATCACTGTAAGCCCCCCTCCTCCCTCTCCTTCTCTCCTATCCTCCTCCTCTGTCTCTCACTCAATCAATCAATCAGTCAGTAGTGTTGGTTCGAAGCTATGTCAGGGTGAGGGAGGAGGAAACAGCCGGAACTCTTCACGCTATACCGTATCCATCTCTCTTTTTCTCCTTCACTTTTACACTCTCTCTCTCTATCTGTACTCCTCCCTATCCTTTTTCTCTGATATCAATGTCATTCAACCCCCTCTCTTTCCATTTCTCCACCTCCACATCTCTCCATCCCTCCATCTCTCCATCCTGCACTCCATTCCATCTCTTCATCTCACTATTTCTCCATCTCTCCATCTTGGCATCGCTATACATCTCTCACTCGTCATCTGTCCATCTCCTATAGAACATTAGTCCCGTGTGGCTCAGTTGGTAGAGCATGGTGTTTTCAACGCCAGGGTTGTGGGTTCGAATCCCATGGGGTACCAGTACGGGGGAAAAAAAGAAAATGTATGAAATTACTACTGTAAGTCGCTCTAGATAAGAGCCTCTGCTAAATGATGTAAATGTAACATTGATGAAATGCTGATGTGAAGTTATTTGTTGCTTACTTCTTTGACAGACAGGGTTAATACATAATGATGATAATAGCATAGCGGACAGTTGGAAGCCCTTTACACTCATACCGTATACGGGTTTAAAAATGGCAGATTTGGAAGCTGATAAGCACATAAATTGGAACACAGTGGTTATACAGTAACTCAAGGTCTCTGCTTCACAGCTCTATATGGGTTTTGATTGACAGCACCACGCTTAACAACAAGTTGCCCCCATCCCTCCTGCTAATTGGGCAACTTTTGCTCATTTCTTGTTGTCTGAGCGAGGGAAATGCTGTAAATTACGATGTATTTTGAAAGATGAGATGTTGAGGATTGGAATAAATACCGCTTTGATGTCATAAAAGCAAGCCAAAATACATATCATAAAATCTCATGAAATATACAGTGTCAACATTTATGATCCTATGTTTGATGTACAGTTACAAGATGACATGGCGTTATACACTGGGTTTTCCTGAACAGAATGTGTTTATGTTTGTTGTGAAAAAAGTATGCCGAGGACCACGCATCTGAATGCACTCTTGACTGTAATTTATCTAGTCAGAACGAGCTTTAAAATGATGCCCAGCTGACCCAGATTGCTATTTAGAATGGACTGTATTTGGATTATGTAAACAACAACAGTAATTGTGTAAAGGCAGGGATGCAGGGCTGTGTTCCAAACAACACAATTGCAAGTGTGCTCAAGTTCCTCAACGGCACAGCTAGGAGACCTATTAAAAGAAGAGTCTTAAACTATAAGATTCTTTTTTTGTCTTAAAAGTGCATTGAAACACCAGTTAGACCTCTACTGGGTCATGCTGCACCTACCCCAAATTTTCCAAGAATATTCTTATCATGTTACTGAATGTATCCAGAGTATTTTCAGATTTCGTTGTCAACAAATGCAGCGAAAAGTACAGGAAATGTAAAATGTATATTAAATCAACAGCGTAATGTTTGGATTCAGTCTGGTGTCAGGTGGACTGTTGTGTCCTCACCTTTAGTCTAATAATTTTCCCATAATCTCCAAACTCTTCCATTTACATTTTACATGTACATTTACATTTACGTCATTTATCAGACGCTCTTATCCAGAGCGACTTACAAATTGGTGCATTCACCTTATGATATCTAGTGGAACAACCACTTTACAATAGTTTTTTTTTTGGGGGGGGGGGGGGGGGTTAAAAGGATTACTTTATTCTATCCCAGGTATTACTTAAAGAGGAACGTTCCCTTTCAATTGCTACCAGTTTATACATACACTTTCCATATTTCTTCTGTAAGAAACATTTAAATGTAGTCCTATCCATACATGCCAATTCCCACGAGTGTAAAGGCTGTTTTACAGTTGGTCTATCGACATTGTCGCAGTGACATCATGAACATTCTATTGTCGTCCGACATCAAACTTGTCATTGTCATTATGAAAAAGTATAAACACAAAACGACATCCTTTGCATGACACCAGCAGCCCAGTGCTCCAAATAGCATACTTGCTCTATTTGAACACCAACAAACCCAATCTATTTAGTAAATGTCAATCTAGCAAGCCAGGCAACTAAAACCAACTTTCTAAACAATGTTTTAGTTCCTTGCTAGCTTGTTAGCGAGCTAGTTAGCTGGCTAGCCAGTTCAAGTAAATGACCGGAGTATAGCTGACAACGTTTTAACTTTAGCTACTTTTTATTCATTATTACAGGAAAATAAACCCAGCACAACACCATCATTATTTACAAGGTAAAATAGCTTACGGTTGTGAGTGTCACAAAATAAAAACATCACCACACCACAGTCATTGTAACCCACAGGCAGCATAGGGTTGTCTATCTTTCTTTTATCTCTCTCTCTTTATCTCTCTCTCTTTATCTCTCTCTTAGTCTCTCTCTCGGATGTTATCATGATGTTTGGCCAGAGGGGTATCCATGAAGCACGCTAGATCTACACAGGGTTTTCTGAGTAGACATTGCTCATCCGCCTGCCGCTAACTCTAGCAGGCTTGTAACCGCGCGTGCATGTCGCACGTGGCTAGTTGAACGCTGAACTTTTCATTGAGACAATACTGAAGCATCAATCCATGGGCGAGTCAGTGCCACATTTTAATTTTCACCGAAATCAAAATGAATGAATTCAGCAGGCTCTGGTGTGAAGTTTTAAATAATGTGATAGGTATTTTAACATTTTAAAAAATTTTAACACACAAAAAAACATTTCATTTATAAAATCTCTTCTTCCTCAAATGAAGGGGAGGATGATGCAATCTCTGGTCCTCAACTCGCGGCTCAGACACTTAATTCAGGATAACTGGAGTTAACCCTGAGTTAGCCTGCCCCGGAGCAGGTTAGTTCTGAAGGATCCGTTGCCATAGAAATGTACCTAAAAGGTGAGCCACTTTTGTATGACTGGTTATCCAGAGTTGAACTCAAAGTTGACCAAAGTTACCTTGCTAACTCCTCAAACCTGCTACCCCTCTGATCAGGTGACCAGGGCTTACCCCAGCAAGTCATGGTCCTGGACACAATCCAGGGGAATCTGATTGGCTGCTGCTCCTCCAATCCCAGAATCCCACAGCTTGCACACATTTAGGGCCACTACACACAGAAAGACAGATGGGGGGAGTTAATAAAAGACACTTGGTTAATATGATTACAGCCTAATACCAAGACACCCTTCATAGCCATCATGAAATATAAACACAATAATCAATATAGCTTCATCAGATTGATAAAACTAAATCTCATCTCAAACCCATTAACCAATCACAGATCGATAACGTGGCTCCATAATCAATCACCTAGCAATCACCTTTCTCCCTGATCAATCAAGCCTGTCCCAGTGATAATAATAGATGATTGATGACCAGTTTAGATATGATACGTTTAAATAAGAATCCATTAATGATGTATTAATGATTTGACTTCATATGTTGCAATTTTCTTTAGCGAAGACAGAAATGTTTCCCTGACTGTTTCCCCCTCGCTTCCTCCTCCTCCTCTCTTCTCTCCTTTAGTGTCTACTACCCCCTCGCTCCCTCCTCCTCTCTTCTCTCCTTTAGTGTCTACTACCCCCTCGCTCCCTCCTCCTCTCTTCTCTCCTTTAGTGTCTACTACCCCCTCACTCACCCTCCTTCTCCTCTCTTTTATCCTCTATTACTCTACCTAGGATTCCTTTCATTGTCAGAGAGAGAGAGAGAGAGAGAGAGAGAGAGAGAGAGAGAGAGAGAGAGAGAGAGACGACTCTGGCAGGAGCGATATCTCAGTAGACTGAATATGCATGACAGGCTGGTGAACCAAGCAAGCCCTACTGTCATGAAGGGGGCAGAGGGTCACACACACACATTGACTCATGTCACTTCTCTGTCTCTATAATGTTACAAGAACGTTAGAGGAATATTGTTATATTGGCTCTGTTTTTCTCCAGAGAGATACAAGAGGGTTGAAGAGACACTTATAGGACTGTATGGAGGCACCAGCCTTCTATATCTATTACCATCACAACACAATGAAATGGATACCGGGCTATACAGCAGGTACAATGCTATTGGTGTTTTTATGGAACCAGGTAGCCTTGTTCAATGTGTCAGGGTTTTGTTCTGCTAATTTACAATCATATACTTGAGTTATGATGTGCTCTTTTCTGTAAACACACACACACACACACACACACACACACACACACACACACACACACACACACACACACACACACACACACACACACACACACACACACACACACACACCACTATTTCTCCAGTTAATGAATTATTTATGAGCTGTCTGGTGGCCTGTCTTTCTGACATCTGCTCTCTTCTGTGACTCATTCAGCTCCGGCACACTCACACAAACAAACAGACCCAAGAACACACAAAACACAAGTGTGCAAACACACACACACATGCACACATACACACACAAACACAGGTTGATGTGCTGGCTTCCTTGCGATCGGTCCGTCAGATCTGGGCTAACTGCCTGCTTGGGTTAACCTAGAGGTCAGAGAAGGGTAAATGATTGCACTGCACATACACACACACACACACACACACACACACACACACACACACACACACACACACACACACACACACACACACACACACACACACACACACACACACACACACAGGTTGATGTCTGCTTGGGTTAACCTAACTTTCATATAAGGGTTGGAGACAGAAGGAGGACAATGCCAGAGAATAAACTACAGTATGGTACAGTAGACCTACAGTTTAGTATAGTACAGTATAGTACAATATAGTATAGTACAGTACCATATAGTTGACCTACAGTAGAGTACAGTATAGTACAGCATAGTACAGTACAGTATAGTACAGTATAGTAGACCTACAGTAGTATAGTACCGTAGACCTACAGTACAATACAGTACAGTACAGTTGACCCACAGTTCAGTACAGTACACTAGACTTACAGTACATAATATAAAGTATTGTATACCTACAGTACGGTACAGTACAGTATATTACAGTATAGAAGACATACAGTATATAAAAGAACAGTATAGTACAGTATAGTGACCAGTGCAGTACAATATAGTAGACCAACACTAAAGTGCAGTATAGTAGACCTACAGCAGAGCACAGTATAATACAGTATTGTACAGTATAGTACAGTATAGTAGACCTACAGTACAGTATAGTACAGTGTAGTTCACCTACAGTATAGCACATTATGGTAGACATACAGCATAGTATAGTACAGTATGGTAGACCTACAGTATAGTATAGTACAGTATAGTAGACCTACAGTACAGTATAGTATACCTACAGTATAGTATGGAACAGTGAAGTATAGTACAGTATGGTTGACCTACAGTATAGTATAGTATAATATAGTGTAGTAGACCTACAGTAGAGTGTAGTACAGTAATGTACAGTTGACCTACAGTTCAGTACAGTTCAGTATAGTAGTACATTATAGCAAAGTATAGTAGACCTGCAATACAGTAGACTATAGCAGACCCTACAGTATAGTATAGTACAGTATAGTATACCTATATTATAGTATAGTACAGTACAGTATATTAGACATACAGTATAGTATCGTATAATATAGTATAGTATACTAGATCTAGAGTACAGTAGAGTAGACCTACAGTACAGTATAGTTGACCTACAGTACAGTATAGTAGACCTACAGTACAGTATAGTAGACCTACATTACGGTATAGTATAGTAGACCTAAAGTACAGTATAGTAGACCTACAGTACAGTATAGTACAGTATAGTAGACCTACAGTATCGTATAGCATACTATAGTAGACCTACTATATAGTACAGTAAAGTACAGTAGACCTACTGTACATTATAGTACAGTATAGTAGACCTGCAGTATATTACATTACAGTATAGTACAGTATAGTATAGTAAACCTACAGTATAGTACAGTACAGTATAGTACAGTATAGTTGACCTGCTGTATTGTAGACCTACATAAACCTACAGTATAGTACAGTAAAGTATAGTACAGTGTAGTCGGTCTACAGTATAGAATAGTACAGTGCAGTATAGTACAGTATAGTAGACCTACAGTATAGTAGAGTACAGTAAAGTACATATAGTAGACAAACAGTATAATACAGTACAGTATGGTACAGTTTAATCGACTTACATACAGTATAGTAGACCTACAGTAAAATACAGGACAGTACAGTATAGTGCAGTAGACCTACGGTATAGTACAGTATAGTACAGTACAGTATAGTACAATAGAGTAGACCTACAGTATAGTATAGTAGACCTACAGTATAGTATAGTACAGTAGACCTACAGTTCAGTACAGTATAGTACACTACAGTACAGTATAGTAGACCTACAGTTTTATAGTTATTATAGTACAGTTCAGTATAATATAGTACACCTACAGTACAGTACAGTACAGTATAGTACAGTATAGTAGACCTACAGTACAGTATAGTACAGTATAGTATACCTATAGTATAGTACAGTATAGTAGACCTAGAGTACACTACAGGACAGTATAGTAGACCTACAGTACAGTACAATATAGTAAACCTACTTTATAGTACAGTACAGTATAGTACAGTATATTTGACCTAATGTGTAGTAGACCTACAGTATAGTACAGTGCAGTATATTAGACATACAGTATAGTATCGTATAATATAGTATAGTATACTAGATCTAGAGTACAGTATAGTAGACCTACAGTACAGTATAGTAGACCTACATTATGGTATAGTATAGTAGACCTAAAGTACAGTATAGTAGACCTACAGTACAGTATAGTACAGTATAGTAGACCTACAGTATCGTATAGCATACTATAGTAGACCTACTATATAGTACAGTAAAGTACAGTAGACCTACTGTACATTATAGTACAGTATAGTAGACCTGCAGTATATTACATTACAGTATAGTACAGTATAGTATAGTAAACCTACAGTATAGTACAGTACAGTATAGTACAGTATAGTTGACCTGCTGTATTGTAGACCTACATAAACCTACAGTATAGTACAGTAAAGTATAGTACAGTGTAGTCGGTCTACAGTATAGAATAGTACAGTGCAGTATAGTACAGTATAGTAGACCTACAGTATAGTAGAGTACAGTAAAGTACATATAGTAGACAAACAGTATAATACAGTACAGTATGGTACAGTTTAATCGACTTACATACAGTATAGTAGACCTACAGTAAAATACAGGACAGTACAGTATAGTGCAGTAGACCTACGGTATAGTACAGTATAGTACAGTACAGTATAGTACAATAGAGTAGACCTACAGTATAGTATAGTAGACCTACAGTATAGTATAGTACAGTAGACCTACAGTTCAGTACAGTATAGTACACTACAGTACAGTATAGTAGACCTACAGTTTTATAGTTATTATAGTACAGTTCAGTACAATATAGTACACCTACAGTACAGTACAGTACAGTATAGTACAGTATAGTAGACCTACAGTACAGTATAGTACAGTATAGTATACCTATAGTATAGTACAGTATAGTAGACCTAGAGTACACTACAGGACAGTATAGTAGACCTACAGTACAGTACAATATAGTAAACCTACTTTATAGTACAGTACAGTATAGTACAGTATATTTGACCTAATGTGTAGTAGACCTACAGTATAGTACAGTGCAGTATAGTACAGTACAGTATAGTATAGTACATTATAGTAGACCTACAGTATAGCACAGTAAAGTATAGTACAGTATAGTACACATACAGTATAATATAGTACACTATAGTACAGCTTAGTAGACCTACAGTATAATACAGTAAAATATAGTACAGTATATTACACATACAGTATAGTACAGTACAGTATAGTACAGCTTAGTAGAACTACCATATAGTAAAGTACAGTATAGTACAGTATAGTAGACCTACAGCAAAGTATAGTACAGTATAGTTTAGTAGACCTACAATATAGTACAGTACAGCATAGTTCAGTATAGCAGACATACAGTATTGTACAGCTTAGTAGGCCTATCGTATAGTACAGTACAGTATATTACAGTATAGTAGACCTACAGTAAAGTACAGTACATAAAGTATAGTACATTATAGTATGGTAGACCTACAGTATTGTACAGCATAGTAAAGTACAGTATTGTACAGTATAGTAGACCGTATAGTGTAGTGTAGTATAGTATAGTATACCTACAGTACATTACAGTACAGTTCAGAATAGTATTGTATAGTCAAGTATAGTAGACCTATAGTATAGTACAGTACAGTATAGCACAGTATTGTAGGCCTACAGTACAGTATATTAGACCTACAGTACACTACATTATTGTGTTGTAGAGCTACAATGTATTACAGTATAGTAAACCTACAGTTCAGTACAGTATAGTACAGTATAGTAAACGTTCAGTATAGTACAGTATAGTATTTTACAGTATAGTAAACCTACAGTTCAATACAGTATAGTACAGTATAGTAAACCTTCAGTATAGTACAGTACAGTATTTTACAGTATAGTAAACCTACAGTAAAGTACAGAACAGTAGAGTATAGTAGACCCACAGTATAGTAATATGTTTCCAATATAGTTCCAGAGAAGAGAAAACTTTGATTTGACACACACACACACACACACACACACACACACACACACACAGACACACACACACACACACACACACACACACACACACACACACACACACACACACACACACACACACACACACACACACACACACACACACACACACACACACACACAGCAACAGAGAGAGGAAACAACGCAAGAGGGTTGGTTTAAATTCAAATTATATTCTTTGCTTTTGGATTCCCCAACCCTGTAACACAGCCTTCCTAAATGGGAGCTTTGAAAGCGGCAGGTCTGTCACGTTGGAAATGAGAAATAAGGATCTTTCAGCGTAATTTCCTCTCCTGCTCTTTGCTCTATAGACCCTGCTATCACATCCATTGATCTCTGGTGTCTGGCTGCTCCAGCCTGGAAAGAGAAGACAGTTGGAGACACAGGAGGGAGGGAGGAGTGGGGGAAGATAGATAGATCAGGAGGAAGGAATGGTAGATAAAGATGGTGGGAAAGGAGAGGGAGAAAGATGGTGGGAAAGGAGGGGGAGAAAGATGGTGGGAAAGGAGAGGGAGAAAGATGGTGGGAAAGGAGGGGGAGAAAGGTGGTGGGAAAGGAGAGGGAGAAAGATGGTGGGAAAGGAGGGGGAGAAAGATGGTGGGAAAGGAGAGGGAGAAAGATGGTGGGAAAGGAGGGGGAGAAAGATGGTGGGAAAGGAGAGGGAGAAAGATGGTGGGAAAGGAGGGGGAGAAAGATGGTGGGAAAGGAGAGGGAGAAAGATGGTGGGAAAGGAGGGGGAGAAAGATGGTGGGAAAGGAGGGGAGAAAGATGGTGGGAAAGGAGGGGAGAAAGGGAGACAAGACAGGCGATTAGAAGAAGGAAGAACGGATGAGGGGGAAGGGTGGAGAAGATGAGCTGAGAACCATGAAAGACGACAGGTGGATAGACAGGACATAGGAGGAAGGTAAAGGGAAGCTGGCAGGAGGATTTAGAGGGAGGAAGGTGTTTTGACAATGTGTTCTGTGACAGGGGGATTCAGTGCTGTTGTAACCAACTGGGGTTTGAACCTGGGTTGACTGTATGCCAAACTGCCCACTGAGCTAAAGCCTAGACATTAGCAGCAGGTCGTTGACAGGGTTACTAATCATAATCATGAGAGCAACGTTCATTGAACCAACTCCATTACACTATGTTGTCTGGCTGCGTTCCAAACCTTCATTTCTGCCCTTGATGACTTGTCCTTCAGATGGTTACATGCAGTTAGTTCCCTATCTATCTAACGTGGCTTTGAAAGCACACGATTCAGGGTCACTTTATCTATACAAGGCAAAAGGACATACTGTGTGTGTGTGTGTGTGTGTGTGTGTGTGTGTGTGTGTGTGTGTGTGTGTGTGGTGTGTGTGTGTGTGTGTGTGTGTGTGTGTGTGTGTGTGTGTGTGTGTGTGTGTGTGTGTGTGTGTGTGTGTTTGTGCACGTGCGTGGGTGTGTGTGTGTGTGTGTGTGCGTGTGTGTGCACTTGCGTGTGAGGACCGCCACAGGAAAGGAAGACCCAGAGTTACCTCTGCTGCAGAGGATAAGTTTATTAGAGTTACCAGCCTCAGATTGGAGCCCAAATAAATGCTTCACAGAGTTCAAGTAACAGACACATCTCAACATCAACTGTTCAGTGGAGACTGCTTGAATCAGGCCTTCATGGTCGAATTGCTGCAAAGAAACCACCAGTAAACGACACCAACAAGAAGAAGAGACTTGCTTGGGCCAAGAAACACGAGCAATGGACATTAGACCATTGGAAATCTGTCCTTTGGTCTGATGAGTCCAAATTTGAGATTTTTGGTTCCAACTGCTGTGTCTTTGCGAGACGCAGAGTAGGTGAACGGATGATCTCTGCATGTGTGGTTCCCACCGTGAAGTATGGAGGAGGAGGAGTGATGGTGTGGGGGTGCTTTGCTGGTGACACTGTCAGCGATTTATTTGGGATTCAAGGCACACTTAACCAGCATGGCTACCACAACATTCTGCAGCCATCGCATCTGGATTACGCTTAGTGGGACTATCATTTGTTTTTCAACAGGACAATGATCCAACACACCTCCAGGCTGTGTAAGGGCTATTTGACCAAGAAGGAGAGTGATGGAGTGCTACATCAGATGACCTGGCCTCCACAATCACCCAACCTCAACCCAATTGAGATGGTTTGGGATGAGTCGGACTGCAGAGTGAAGGAAAAGTAGCCAACAAGTGCTCATCATATGTGGGAACTCTTCAAGACTGTTGGAAAAGCATTCCTCGTGAAGCTGGTTGAGAGAATGGCAAGAGTGTGCAAAGCTGTCATCAAGGCAACGGGTGGCTACTTTGAAGAATATAAAATATAAAATATATTTTGATTTGTTTAACACTTTTTGGGTTACTACATGATTCCATATGTGTTATTTCATAGTTTTGATGTCTTCACTATTATTCTACAATGTAGAAAATAGTAAAAATAAAGAAAAACCGTTGAATGAGTAGGTGTGTCCAAACTTTTGACTGGTAGTGTGTATGAACTAGAGCAGTGGTCACCAACCTTTTCTGAGTCAAGATCCCTTTCGCAGTCAAAAAGCAAGCTGAGATCTACTGCTCAGACCTTTTTCTTTACATTAACCCACACAAACAGTTTAATAGGAATGAGGTTTGGGCAGTTGGCCTAATACATTAACACAGGATATTGGCTATATGATTGGCCTGCCAATATTGTTAATCAGATCATATTATATTTCAAAACTCGAACTTTGATAACAAAATAGATCAGTTGGTTTAGCATTTGTGAGTCACTGTGGAGCATGAATTGAAATAATTAGCTTTTTTATTTTACTGGACTGATGGTACCTGCATCTGACGGTCAACAAGGCCAAATCACGACGTCAGTGATCTTCAAGTCGAACATTCGGACCTCTAGAAAGATGTCAGAGTTTCAGACTTGGAATTCTGAGTTAGATGACCGTTCCCAACCGCCTCTCACGGTCCCTGCTCTCTCCTTCCTTTCCTCCGGTGAGACTGACCAGAGAGAGGGGACACTGTCTTCCACCTGATGGCGAAACTCAAGTCGCACCGCATCTGCCTCATGTACAAATTAATGTTGTTCCTATGACCAGAGAAAGTTAAATATTCCTTAATATTAAAATAGACACGACTAGCTGCTAATAATAATAAAACGCAGGGCTATCAATACTTGGCTACTCATTCATTGCAGCTGCAGCCCGAGCGGAAGTACGGAGAAGCACGTTTTGTAATAGTGTTAAATAAAAACAGTGACAGTGCTGAATATAAACTTAAACATGAACTCATTCATAAAAACAGCAGCTCTTTGCTGTATTCGTTGACAGTCTCTCTGTGGTCATGGTTTTAAAAGTTATTAAATCTTACGTAGTGTAGCGACCCGCACAGACAGCTGTGTGTTATGTTTAGGCTATTAGTTGGTTGTGTTGTACTTACCAGTACCCAGTGTACGCGGGGTCCGACATGCCAATCAACCTGCTATCTGCCAATCACGGGAATGCCTGGAATATTCTGACGCCGGGCATCCTGGTGGTTGGCGGAGTGGCGTGGAGGGGGGTTGGGCAGGGGGATGGAGCTATGGAAGTTAAGACCAGGGTTAGCCATTGTTCTCTCTCTTACGTCTGGCCTTCACAAGAGAAGAGAATGTCCTTCATTTATTTGGCGTGGGCTACGGCCAAACAGTAGTCTGTATGAAGTTGGGTTAATAAACCGTCAATTCGTAAACTCAAACCTCTGTCTGGACAATTGTTCCTTTATGATCTAGTCAGGTAATTACAGTAGGTTAGTAGCCTATTAAACTTGGCTGTGGCCAGGGTCATGGAAGCTCTGTAGCCACTGTGGTTTGAGCTATCCGATTGGGCAGCGCAGTAGGTGCACTCGATTTAGCCACAGATTTGCCGGTCCGCTGGGTAGGCGGAGTGTGTCTCATGGGAACACTTTGCTTACCCGGTGAGCATGACTTTTGATTCAAGTGCACCTACCGGCAACAGCTCAACACGATTTAAAAAAGGAGCGACTAGGAATGCCTTGAAGATTCGTGATCGACCAGTTGGCGACCACTGATCTAGAGCTACACTCTAATGCAGTATATACCCATCCTATGAACTAGCTACCCCCTGTCCTATTAGGTATGTATCCATCCTCTATACTCCATCCCTGTGTAAAACCATGACCCTTATATTAACGCATGCACACGCACACACACACACACATTCACACACACACACACACACACACACACACACACACACACACCACACACACACACACACACACACACACACACACACACACACACACACACACACACACACACACACCATTACCCTTATATAAACCAATACTAATGTCACTCACCAATGAGGGCCCAATGTATCCCCTCCACTCAACCTCTGTCTTCCATCCCAAAACAGATGAACTACATTAGCTAGATCCTGCTAGGTAAGTGGCGGGGATTTACATCGCCACGGCAATAGAATACATTAAGGAGTGCAATACGTCAGACAGAATTAGAATAAACAGAACTGATACTCGAATTCTTAACTCAGAACAGTGTCTCTCTTTTTTCTCTTTCTGTCTCTCTTTCTCTCTCTTCTATGAAAGAGATGGTGATTTGCATTCGTACAGGGTAGTCATGACAATCTGATATCTGAGAGAAGGAGGTCATTAATGAAGATCTTGGCGCACGCACACACAAACACACACATAAAAACCTCCTAACGTGACGAAGCACCGGGCATTAAGCGTCTGACCTTGAGAGTGTCTCATGTTACTAAAGTCCCTAACCAAGACTGTCCTCCCACTCACACAAAAGTAAGAATTCACGCACACTCCCAGACAATGTGATTAATAATGTATTGGAGGAGAGGCCTGTGAATCTGAAGCAGAACTGGAATTAGATCATCTATTTAACCCCCGGGGTCACATTCAGGGAGAGGGAGAGGAGAGAGAGGGAAGAGGAGAGAGAGGGAAGAGGAGAGAGAGGAGGGGAAGAGAGAGGAAAGAGGAGAGAGAGGAGGGGAAGAGAGAGGAAAGAGGAGAGAGAGGAGGGGAAGAGAGAGGGAAGAGAAGAGAGAGGAGGGGAAGAGAGAGGAAAGAGGAGAGAGAGGAGGGGAAGAAAGAGGGAAGAGGAGAGAGAGGAGGGGAAGAGAGGAAAGAAATGGAGAAAGTAGAGAGGAAAAGAGAGGACAAAATGAAAAGAGACAGAGAGAGATAGAGGAGAAGAGGGAGCGAGATGATAAAGGAAGAGGAGGAAAAGAGAAGAGGAAATGGATAGAATTGAAATACAATGACTAGAGAGAAGGAGTGAGTGAGTGAGTGAGTGAGTGAGTGAGTGAGTGAGTGAGTGAGTGAGTGAGTGAGTGAGTGAGTGAGTGAGTGAGTGAGTGAGTGAGTGAGTGAGTGAGTGAGTGAGTGAGTGAGTGAGTGAGTGAGGTGAGGTGAGTGAGTGAGTGAGTGGAGTGAGTGAGGTGAGTGAGTGAGTGAGGGTGAGTATGAGCCTGCTGCATGTACAGTTGAAGTCAGAAGTTTTCTGGCTGTGCTGGGTAGAGATTATAACAGAACAAGGCCAAGATGTTCAAACGTTCATAGATGACCAGCAGGCTCAGATAATAATAATCACAGTGGTTATAGAGGGTGCAACAGGTCAGCACCTCAGGAGTAAATGTCAGTTGGCTTTTCATAGCCGATCATTCAGAGTTAGAGACAGCAGGTGCGGTAGAGAGAGAGAGAGTTGAAAACAGCAGGTCCGGGACAATTTAGCACGTCTGGTGAACAGGTCAGGGTTCCATAACCGCAGGCAGAACAGTTGAAACTGGAGCAGCAGCATGACCAGGTGGACTGGGGACAGCAAGGAGTCATCAGGCCAGGTAGTCCTGAGGCATGGTCCTAGGGTTCAGGTCCTCTGAGAGAAGAGAGAGAGAAAGAGAGAGAGAAGGAGAAAAATAAATAGAGAAAAAGAGAGAAAGAGAATTAGAGGGAGCATACTTAAATTCACCCAGGACACCGGATAAGACAGGAGAAATACTCCAGATATAACAGACTGACCCTAGCCCCCGGACACATAAACTATTGCAGCGTAAATACTGGAGGCTGAGACAGGAGGGGTCAGGAGACACTGTGGCCCTGTCCGACAATACCCCCGGATAGGGCCAAACAGGCAGGATATAACGCTACCCACTTTGCCAAAGCACAGCCCCCACACCACTATAGGGATATCTTCAACCACCAACCTACTACCCTGAGACAAGGCCGAGTACAGCCCACGAAGAGAGATCAGGGTCCAGAGTAATGCTGAGGTCCTTCACAGTTGTATTTGAGACGACTGTACAACCACCATCAAGATTAATTGTCAGATCCAACAGATGATCTCTTTGTTTCTTGGGACCTAGAACTAGCATCTCTGTTTTGTCCGAGTTTAAAAGTCAAAGATTTGCCGCCGTCCACTTCCTTATCTCTGAAACACAGGCTTCCAGGGAGGGCAATTTTGGGGCTTCACCATGTTTCATTGAAATGTACAGCTGTGTATCGTCCGCATAGCAGTGAAAGTTAACGTTATGTTGCCGAATGACATCCCCAAGAGGTAAAATATATAGTGAAAACAATAGTGGTCCTAAAACGGAACCTTGAGGAACACCAAAATTTACAGTTGATTTATCAGAGGACAAACCATCTACAGAGACAAACTGATTTCTTACCAACAGATAAGATCTAAACCAGGCCAGAACTTGTCCATGTAGACCAATTTGGGTTTCCAATCTCGCCAAAAGAATGTGGTGATCGATGGTATCAAAAGCAACACTAAGGTCTAGGAGCACGAGGACAGATGCAGAGCCTTGGTCTGACGCAATTAAAAGGTAATTTACCACCTTCACGAGTGCAGTCTCAGTGCTAAGATGGGGTCTAAATCCAGACTGAAGTGTTTCTTATACATTGTTTGTCTTCAGGAAGGCAGTAAGTTGCTGCACAACAGCTTTTTCTTAAAATTTTGAGAGGAATGGGAGATTCGATATAGGCCGATAGTATTTATATTTTCTGGGTCAAGGTTTGGCTTTTTCAAGAGGCTTTATTACTGCCACTTTTAGTGAGTTTGGTACAGATCCTGTAGACAGGTAGCTGTTTATTATGTTTAACATATGAGGGCCAAGCACAGGAAGCAGCTCTTTCAGTAGTTAAGTTGGAATAGGGTCCAGTATGCAACTTGAAGGTTTAGAGACCAAGACTATTTTCCTCGATGTGTCAAGAGATATAGTATTAAAAAACATCAGTGTCTCCCTTGATCCTAGGTCCTGGTAGTGTTGTGCAGACTCAGGACAATTGAGCTTTGGAGAAATACGCAGCGAGGAGTGATGGACTCCATCCTAGCTTGAGAGGTGCTCTCATCTCATCTTATCTATGAACATAGACAGGGCTCTAACTCCTTTAGCTCCACAATGAGATAAGGTGCAGGCCAGGGTGCAGGCTGACAGCCTGCTAGGATGGAGTCCATCACTCCTCAGCAGGTCAGGCTTGGTCCTGTTTGTGGGTGAGTCCCAGAAAGAGGGCCAATTATCTACACATTCTATATTTTGGGAGGGGCAGAAAACAGTTTTCAACCAGCAATTGAGTTGTGAGACTGTGCTGTAGAGCTCATCACTCCCCCTAACTGGGAGGGGGCCAGAGACTCGATGCCGACACATCTTTCTAGCTTATTTACACACTGAAGCTATGTTGCACTTGGTGACCTCTGACTGTTTCATCCTAGCATTGTTGGTGCCCACGTGGATAACAATATCCCTCTACACTCTACACTCACCAGTTTTAGCCTTAGCCAGCGCCATCTTCAGATTAGCCTTAACATCGGTGGCCCTGCACCCTGGTAAACGGTGCACGATCGCAGGATGATTCTTTTTAAGTCTAATACTACAGGTAATGGAGTCGCCAATGACTAGGGGTTTCAATTTGTCAGAACTAACGGTGGGAGGCTTCGACGTCTCAGACCCCGTAACGGGTGGAGGAGAGACCAGAGAAGGCTCGGACTCTGACTCGTTGCTTAATGGGGAGAACCGGTTGACAGCGGTTGAGCATTCCTACAGTATTTCCTTCCAGAAGCCATGAGAAAATTGTCTGGCTGCGAGGACTGTGCGAGGGGATTTATACAACTATCTGTACTTATTGGTGGCACAGACACTGTTTCATCCTTTCCTACACTTAAATTACTTTGGCCTAACGATTGCGTCTGAAGCTGGGCTTGCAGCACAGCTATCCTCCTAGCCGTGTCTGAATCCTGGCTTAGGAAGTCTACCAAAAACTCTGAAATCTTCATCCCTAACTACAACGTTTTCAGACAAGATAGAACGGCCAAAGGGGGCGGTGTTGCAATCTACTGCAGAGATAGCCTGCAGAGTTCTGTCCTACTATCCAGGTCTGTACCCAAACAATTTGAACTTCTACTTTTAAAAATCCATCTCTCTAAAAAAAAGTCTCTCACCGTTGCCGCCTGCTATAGACCACCCTCGGCCCCCAGCTGTGCTCTGGACACCATATGTGAACTGATTGCCCCCCATCTATCTTCAGAGCTCGTGCTTCTAGGTGACCTAAACTGGGACATGCTTAACACCCCAGCCATCCTACAATCCAAGCTTGACGCCCTCAATCTCACACAAATTATTAATGAACCCACCAGGTACCACCCCAAAGCTGTAAACACGGGCACCCTCATATATATCATCCTAACCAACTTGCCCTCTAAATACGCTGTTTTCGACCAAGATCTCAGCGATCACTCATTGCCTGCATCCGTAATGGGTCAGCGGTCAAACGACCTCCACTCATCACTGTCAAACGCTCCCTGAAACATTTCAGCGAGCAAGCCTTTCTAATCGACCTGGCCTGGGTATCCTGGAAGGATATTGACCTCATCCCATCAGTAGAGGATGCCTGGTTATTTTTTTTAAATGCCTTCCTCACCATCTTAAATAAGCATGCCCCATTCAAGAAATTTAGAACCAGGAACAGATATAGCCCTTGGTTCTCCCCAGACCTGACTGCCCTTAACCAACACAAAAACATCCTATGGCGTTCTGCATTAGCATCAAACAGCCCCCGTGATATGCAACTTTTCAGTGAAGTTAGAAACCAATATACACAGGCAGTTAGAAAAGCTAAGGCTAGCTTTTTCAAGCAGAAATTTGCTTCCTGCAACACAAATTCAAAAAAGTTCTGGGACATTGTAAAGTCCATGGAGAATAAGAACACCTCCTCCCAACTGTCCACTGCACTGAGGATAGGAAACTCTGTCACCACCAATAAACCCACTATAATTGAGAATTTCAATAAGCATTTTTCTACGGCTGGCCATGCTTTCCACCTGGCTACCCCTACTGCAGTCAACAGCACTGCACCCCCCACAGCTACTCGCCCAAGCCTTCCCCATTTCTCCTTCTCCCAAATCCATTCAGCTGATGTTCTGAAAGAGCTGCAAAATCTGGACCCCTACAAATCAGCCGGGCTAGACAATCTGGACCCTTTCTTTCTAAAATTATCTGCCAAAATTATTGCAACCCCTATTACTAGCCTGTTCAACCTGTCTTTCGTGTCGTCTGAGATTCCCATAGATTGGAAAGCAGCTGCTGTCATCCCCCTCTTCAAAGGAGGGGACACTCTTGACCCAAATTGCTATAGACCTATATCCATCCTACCCTGCCTTTCTAAGGTCTTCGAAAGCCAAGTCAACAACGACCATTTCGAATCCCACCGCACCTTCTCCGCTATGCAATCTGGTTTCAGAGCTGGCCATGGGTGCACCTCAGCCACGTTCAAGGTCCTAAACGATATCGTAACCGCCATCGATAAGAAACAATACTGTGCTGCCGTTTTCATTGACCTGGCCAAAGCTTTCGACTCTGTCAATCACCATATCCTCATCAGCAGACTCAATAGCCTTGGTTTCTCTAATGATTGCATCGCCTGGTTCACCAACTACTTCTCTGATAGAGTTCAGTGTGTCAAATCGGAGGGCCTGTTGTCCGGACCTCTGGCAGTCTCTATGGGGGTGCCACAGGGTTCAATTCTTGGGCCAACTCTTTTCTCTGTATATATCAATGATGTCGCTCTTGCTGCTGGTGAGTCTCTGATCTACATCTACGCAGACGATACCATTCTGTATACTTCTGGACCTTCTTTGGACACTGTGTTAAAAACCCTCCAGACGAGCTTCAATGCCATACAACTCTCCTTCCGTGGCCTCCAACTGCTCCAAAATACAAGTAAAACTAAATGCATGCTCTTCAACCGATCGCTGCCTGCACCTGCCCGCCTGTCCTGCATCACTACTCTGGACGGTTCTGACTTAGAATATGTGGACAACTACAAATACCTAGGTGTCTGGTTAGACTGTAAACTCTCCTTCCAGACTCACATCAAACATCTCCAATCCAAAGTTAAATCAAGAATTGGCTGAATGCACTCTATCACAGTGCCATCCGTTTTGTCACCAAAGCCCCATATACTACCCACCACTGCGACCTGTACGCTTTTGTTGGCTGGCCTTCGCTTCATAATCGTCGCCAAACCCACTGCCCCCCTTATCTCCGCTCACTGGTCACCATAGCAGCACCCAACTGTAGCACGCGCTCCAGCAGGTATATCTCTCTGGTCACCCCCAAAGCCAATTCCTCCTTTGGCCGTCTCTCTTTCCAGTTCTCTGCTGCCAATGACTGGAACGAACTACAAAAATCTCTGAAAATGGAAACACTTATCTCCCTCACTAGCTTTAAGCACCAGCTGTCAGAGCAGCTCACAGATCACTGCACCTGTATATAGCCCATCTATAATTTAGCCCAAACAACTACCTCTTCCCCTACTGTATTTATTTATTTTCTTTATTTTATTTTGCTCCTTTGCACCCCATTATCTCTATTTCTACTTTGCACTTTCTTCTACTACAAATCTACCATTCCAGTGTTTTACTTGCTATATTGTATTTAATTTTCCACCATGGACTTTTTTGCCTTTACCTCCCTTATCTCACCTCATTTGCTCACATCGTACATAGACTTATTTGTCTACTGTATTATTGACTGTATATTTGTTTTACTCCATGTGTAACTTTTGTGTTGTTGTATGTTGTCGAACTGCTTTGCTTTATCTTGGCCAGGTCGCAATTGTAAATGAGAACTTGTTCTCAACTTGCCTACCTGGTTTAAATAAAGGTGAAATAAGGCGATCGTTCTCCTGTATATTATGAGTACAGCGTCTGCAATTAGAAGGCATAATGTTAATGTTACTACTTAGCTTCGGCTGCTGGAGATCGTGTAGAACCTTGTCCAGATAAAGCGTCCGGGGTGAAAATGTTTAACGAAAAAAGTTGTGCAGGGGCAAAATAAAAAAATATAAAAATATAAAAAATAGTACAGTTGGCAGGTAGCAAAGAATCGTTAGCAACAAACCACATAGCAGCACAACCCACCCCCGCACCACTCTCTCTTCTCTCTCCCCCCTCTCCACCTCTCTTTCTCCTCCACCCACCTCTCTCTCTCTTCTCTCCAGACTGTTACAAATACAACAGTACATTCATGATATACTCACATACTCCCTTAATGTACCTCCTTTTCCCTCTCTCTGCCTCCCTCACTTTCCAACCTCCCTATTTTTTTCTCTCTCACTCTCGTTCTTCATCGCTCATATTTTCTCCCTCACCACGTTCTTCCTTTCTCCTTCGTATGCCCTAATCTTTCTCCCTCTCTCCCTCATCTGCCCTCTCTCTGTTCTATCTCCCTCCCTCATCTGCCCTCTCTCTGTCATTCCTCTGTTCTATCTCTCTCCTTCATCTGCCCTCTCTCTGTCAGTCCTCCTCTGTTCTATCTCCCTCCCTCATCTGCCCTCTCTCTGTCAGTCCTCCTCCCCCTTTCCCTCCCTCCCTCCCTCCCTCCCTCCCTCCCATCTCTATCCCTCCCTCCCTCCTCCCTTCCCTCCCTTCCCTCCCATCTCTATCCCTTCCTCTTTCCCTCCCTCCCATCTCTATCGCTCCCTCCCTCCCATCTCTATCCCTCCCTCCCATCTCTATCCCTTCCTCTTTCCCTCCCTCCTTTCCCTCTCTGCCACTCCTTTTCACCCTCTGCCTCCCTCCCTTCCTCCTCCTTGTCTCCCATCCCTCCGTCCTTCCCTCCCTCCTTTCCACTCTCTGTGCCCCTGACTGACTACTGTTAAATGGTGCACCAGGAGTGATGCTGCTGAGGCTGACTAGACCTGCCTAGACCTGCATCATACAGCATCAGATCCTGTTGAAGAGCATCAGATCCTGTTGAACAGTATCAGATCCTGTTGAAGAGCATCAGATCCTGTTGAACAGTATCAGATCCTGTTGAAGAGCATCAGATCCTGTTGAAGAGCATCAGATCCTGTTGAACAGTATCAGATCCTGTTGAAGAGCATCAGATCCTGATTAACAGCATCAGATCCTGTTGAACAGCATCAGATCCTGTTGAACAGCATCAGATCCTGTTGAAGAGCATCAGATCCTGTTGAACAGTATCAGATCCTGTTGAAGAGCATCAGATCCTGTTGAAGAGCATCAGATCCTGTTGAACAGAATCAGATCCTGTTGAACAGTATCAGATCCTGTTGAAGAGCATCAGATCCTGTTGAACAGCATCAGATCCTGTTGAAGAGCATCAGATCCTGTTGAACAGCATCAGATCCTGTTGAAGAGCATCAGATCCTGTTGAACAGTATCTCTAACAGGAGGATAAATGACACTGACTCTCAGAAGCTCCACTGTCAGCATTATCATGTCGTTTCAGAGTGACACGTTGGTCAGTGTCACAACATTATGTTAGCCACAGGAACATATGTTCTAAGATAGAACCCGATATGATAGAACCGGATATGTTGAACCGAGCATTATGGGTACTGTAATACATCATAATACTACACAATGCTGTAGATGGGTTTTCCAGATAGACTGTGAGGGACTAGAATGTCTGAACTGCTCTCCGTTATAGTCACCCACCACCATTCTCTCGCTAGAGGTTTTGGTCTTTTCCAAGAGATCACAGGGTGTTGAATACTTCATAACAACAGTCCTTTCTCTGTGCCATAAAACAACCAAGCACAGCAGAGGTGTATTCACTAGGAACCAAATGGAAGCAAACTGTAGGAAAAGGAGAGGGACCTACCTGAATTTGTCTAATAGAAACTCTTGTTTTCGTTGCAAAAGTATTCCATTGCAAAACGTTTTGCTGCGGTTTGCTAAGGTGTGCTCTAATGAATACACCCCAGAATTTCCATAGCCTCCAGCAGAGCCAATGATTTAACTGAGCTTTGGACGCCCTCTGCTGGCCAAATACTGAATCCCACTCCCTTCACGAACAGCTACAGTCACCAGCTACAGACCCTATATAAAGATGAGCAAAAAAGACTATCAAATAAATGACACAAATACCAAGCTATAGTGTATGCCAAATAAATGTGGAAAACTATATTATTTTATGATATATTTTATACAGTTGCTCAGAGAAAGAGATTTTGTTTAACAAGTAAAAAAACAAGATATGTGTCAAAATGATTGGCAACCCTAAAGATTATTATAAATCAAGTCTAAACAAAATAAAATATGCATTAACAGTCTAGTGTTTTTAAGTTCATCTCAGGAACTGTACTGTGGCCTTCCAAGGCTTCCTGTTGCGCTGGGGTATAAACATGAGGTAACATGCATGTAAAGTTCCTTTGTCATCCATCACCATAAGGAAAGGCAAAGAACTTACAAATGAAAAGAGACAAATGGTTCTTGACTTTCATAAATCAGGCAATGACTACAAAATAACAACGGAAAAACAAATATACCACTATTATGGCAACTATGAAGACGTTTAAAACCACTGGAACTGTGGTAAACTTGCCTGGTAGAAGATGCATGTGTATCTTGTCCCCACTAGCAGTGAGGAAGATGGTTCGGTAGGCAAAGAAAGTTCCAAGGACCACAGTTGGAGAATTGCAGAAGTTGGTTGCATCTTGGTCACCAAGTCTCCAAATCTCCAGTTAGACACCACCTCCATGCCAATAGGCTATTTGGAAGGGTTGCCATAAAAAAATACATTTATTGAGAGTAACCAACCAATGCCGACTGGAGTTTTCTAAACGGCATTGGTACTTGGATTGGAACCGGTGCTATGGTCAGATGAGACGAAAATAGAGCCCTTTGGTCACGCACACCAGTGGTGGGTTTGGCCTTGAAATAAATATGCATAAGCAGAAAAGCACCTTGTGAATCTTTGATGTTATGGGGGTGTTTTGCTTCCACTGGTCTTGAGGCCCTTGTCAAGGCCAACGGCATCATAAACTCTACCAGGACATTTTACCCTAAAATCTGGTTGCCTCTGCAAGGAGGCTGAAACTCAGCCAGAAATGGATCTTACAGCAAGACAATGACTACATTTTGAATGCACTAACGACAAGTCACTCTGGATAAGAGCGTCTGCTAAATTACTAAAATGGAAATGTACATTTTGCAATTGCCATGCAAGTCTCTGGACTTGAACCCCATTCAAAACCTGTGGTTTGAATTGAAGAGGGCAGTCCATAAACGCAGGCTGAAGGATATCTAGGATCTGGAAAGATTCTCTATGGAGGAATGGTCTAAGATCCCTCCCAATGTGTTCTCCAATCTTATAAAACTATTTAGGAAAAGGCTGTGTCCTTATCCTCGCAAGAGGAGGGTGCATAAAGTATTATAAACAGGGCTGCCAATAACTTTAACACCTATCTTTTTCAGATTTGTACATGTTTTATGTTTTGACCATATACTATTGCTCAGTATTTGTATTGTTTCTTTTAGGCAGGATTTTTGTTTATGTTTATCAACGGTGCCAATTATTTTGGAGTTGACTGTATCTGTCCTTGTCTCCTTTCTGTCACTGGGAAGCCAATGGAATCTCCATCATGTTCATTACCTACACCCACCAGGCAGAAGACCAGACAAGGAAAGTGAACAAGGAAAGGAGTGTACACTACAAAGGCAGCCATGCAACATTACTGGAATGCAGCCTTTTCATCTCAGTCATCAACATGGTGAAGTTGGTTTATTTCCTGTGCCCTGTTCCATTTTCACTCCCTCATTCTCATTTCACTTTCTACAGCCTCTTGTCTTGGTTCAGTACCCATTTCAGTATGTAATCATTTCAGTTTCAGTCCTCTGTTGTCATTTCATCTGCATATTCATTTCATTCTAATCACAGGTTTGTCCCTCTACAGAACAGACAGTGTTAGAGTGATTAGAGAGCTCTGTTCTGCTCTGGACCCTGCGCTCCAACTCCAATTCAAATGTGCCTCTTTCTGGTCGAGTGCTTGAGAGAGGACGTATGAGGGAATGAGAGAAGGAGATATGGTGGGTAGGTGATACTAGGAGGAAGGGAGGGAGGGAGTCACTGCTTTTGAAGTCAGAATAGACTTAAAAGAATGTCATTGTTCCTGAGAGAACTTCATTTGTGGTGACTGATAAATAAAAATCCTTACAGTCATTCCAAACATACATTACAGCACATTACATTAAAATACATAGAAACATGGGGCATGAGTACATCAGCCCAGTAGGATACAGTGCATGGTCCCATCAAGGCCACTAGATGACATTACATTCAAATACATAGAAACATGGGGCATGAGTACATCAGCCCAGTAGGATACAGTGCATGGTCCCATCATGGCCACTAGATGACATTACATTCAAATACATAGAAACATGGGGCATGAGTACATAAGCCCAGTAGGATACAGTGCATGGTCCCATCATGGCCACTAGATGACAGTATAAGCTTACAGGTGAACCGACTTGACTCCTTCCTCCATCCTCTTCTCACTTCTCTAATGTCTTATCTTAGCTGATAGCTTATTGAACACGCTAATAGTCACCACACACACATACATATGTACACATACTCCTACAAGCACATAGATACAATGCACACACCTGACTTACCTGACTTACTCCTTTCACCTCCTAGCGGAGCAGAGGGCTTCTCCAGCGGACTGTGTTCTGGGCAGTTTTCCATCTTGACCTCATTCAAGGTGTTTCTGCCTTATTCATCTCTTCCTCACTGTTTAGTATGGCGGCGGTAACTCCATGTTTCTGAACCATATAGTAAAACAGATTCAACCTTTGTGGTGGAGATGAGAAGTTAATTTTTGAGAGAGAGGTTTTTGGTGTTACAAATTCACTCACACACAGAAACCCACATTCACACACAATTTTTTTTATTTGAGTCATTTAGCAGACACTCTTATCCAGAGCGACTTACAGTAGTGAATACATACATTTGATACATTTTTTTTTTTTTTGTACTGGCCCCCCGTGGGAATTGAACCCACAACCCTGGCGTTGCACACAACATGCTCTACCAACTGAGCCACAGGGATGACCACATTCACACATTCACACATAAAAACACACATTCACACATATAAACACACATTCACACATTCACACATATAAACACACATTCACACATTCACACATATAAACACACATATAAACACACATTTTCACACACATTCACACACATTCACACATATAAACACACATTCACACATATAAACATACATATAAACACACATTCACACACATTCACATATAAAGGATAGCAAAACAAGAATAATTTGGACAAGTGGAGACATTTTGCGGGTCTCCACAAGGAAAAATGATATTTTAAACTCAGGGGTTAGGTTTAGGGTTAGGGTTAGAATCAAGGTTAGGGGTTTGGGGTTAAGGTTAGGATTAGGGTTAGAATCAGGGTTAGGGGTTTGGGGTTAAGGTTAGGTTTAGGTTTAGGTTTAGGGTTTGGGGTCAGGGTTAGGGTTAGGGTAAGGTTAGGTTAAGGCTTAAGGTTAGGGTTTGGTTTAGGTTTAGGGTTTGGGGTCAGGGTTAGGGTCAGGGTAAGGTTAGGGTTAGGTTAAGAGTTAAGGTCAGGGTTTGGGAAAATAGGATATTGAATAGAAATCAATTGTTTGTTCCCCACAAGGATAGTAACAGAAATGTGTGTGTGTGTGTGTGTGTGTGTGTGTGTGTGTGTGTGTGTGTGTGTGTGTGTGTGTGTGTGTGTGTGTGTGTGTGTGTGTGTGTGTGTGTGTGTGTGTGGTGTGTGTGCCTGCGTGTGTGTTAATTTTAAAGCCGTGTAAATCCAACCAGAGGAGACTGTTTCTCCACCGCTAAGTCTTTTCTATTTAGTATTTATTTAGAAATATGACCAGCAGGGCATTCTCAGAACAGGGCATTCTCAGAACAGGGCATGCTCAGAACAGAACATGCTCAGAACAGGGCATGCTCAGAACAGGGCATGCTCAGAACAGAACATGCTCAGAACAGGGCATGCTCAGAACAGGGCATGCTCAGAACAGAACATGCTCAGAACAGGGCATTCTCAGAACAGGGCATGCTCAGAACAGAACATGCTCAGAACAGGGCATGCTCAGAACAGGGCATGCTCAGAACAGAACATGCTCAGAACAGGGCATGCTCAGAACAGAACATGCTCAGAACAGGGCATGCTTAGAACAGAACATGCTCAGAACAGGGCATGCTCAGAACAGATCATGCTCAGAACAGGGCATGCTCAGAACAGAACATGCTCAGAACAGGGCATGCTCAGAACAGGGCATGCTCAGAACAGGGCATGCTTAGAACAGGGCATGCTTAGAACAGGGCATGCTCAGAACAGGGCATGCTCAGAACAGGGCATGCTTAGAACAGGGCATGCTCAGAACAGGGCATTTTTAGAACAGGGCATACTTAGAACAGAACATGCTCAGAACAGGGCATTTTTAGAACAGGGCATACTTAGAACAGAACATGCTCAGAACAGGGAATTTTTAGAACAGGGCATGCTCAGAACAGAACATGCTTAGAACAGAACATGCTCAGAACAGGGCATGCTCAGAACAGAACATGCTCAGAACAGGGCATGCTTAGAACAGAACATGCTCAGAACAGGGCATGCTCAGAACAGATCATGCTCAGAACAGGGCATGCTCAGAACAGAACATGCTCAGAACAGGGCATGCTCAGAACTGGGCATGCTCAGAACAGGGCATGCTCAGAACAGGGCATGCTCAGAACAGGGCATGCTTAGAACAGGGCATGCTTAGAACAGAACATGCTCAGAACAGGGCATGCTCAGAACAGGGCATGCTTAGAACAGGGCATGCTTCGAACAGAACATGCTCAGAACAGGGCATTTTTAGAACAGGGCATACTTAGAACAGAACATGCTCAGAACAGGGCATTTTTAGAACAGGGCATACTTAGAACAGAACATGCTCAGAACAGGGCATTTTTAGAACAGGGCATTTTTAGAACAGGGCATGCTTAGAATGTCAGCTGCTTCTCCATTATATTATATTTTATTATATAAGAGTGTGCATTACAATGAAGCCTAAACATATATTTAAAACATATATACACACGATACAAGAAAGAGTGTTTGAAGTTTGACTGGCTAACTGGATCCCACCTCCTTCCTCTCCTCTTCTTCCCCAGGATCGGTGCACTGTGTGTGGGGTGAGGAGGTCAGCGTGAGGGAGTCCCTCTGGATCTCCATATTAGCTTTAGGCTACAGCTGCTCTTCTGAGATTGGCACCTCAAACATAAAGATCCCCTCCTGTGTGTGTGTGTGTGTGTGTGTGTGTGTGTGTGTGTGTGTGTGTGTGTGTGTGTGTGTGTGTGTGTGTGTGTGTGTGTGTGTGTGTGTGTGTGTGTGTGTGTGTGTGTGTGTGTGTGTGTGTGTGTGTGTGTGTGTGTGGGGGGGCGATAACAGTAATATAGATGTCTCCAGCGTGAAGGAGGGGAGGGATTAAGCCTTCACCAGAACATCAGATACAACGCAAGGGATGATGGGATAGATATCTATCCACCACTGGATATCTGGTCTCTCCTATCCCACGTCTCTCTCTGCTTGGTTACACTTAATATTACACTCCAGACTGAGAGAATACAGTATTAACTTTAATACTTATAGGTAATGACATATTTCTTACCCGTTAACACTGATTTATTAGGCTCTTATGTTTCTTCTCACATGATAATTCTGGTCAATAATACAATTTAGGCCGGGATTCAATCCAACCGTGGGTTGTCGACAATGCAGCTTTTAAAGGCAATGTTCGCGGAGATCCCATTCACAGTAAATGCTGCATACTGTATTTGGGTGCTCAATCAGAAATGACCTAAAAGCCACATTGTTGATAACCTGCGATTGGATGGAGTCTTCTCTCTCACACAGAAACATAAACGTACCATACAAATAACGTCTTAGAATGGTTTTCAGGTAGTATCATAATAGCAGGAAGACTCCCCTTAGCAGGTAACTGATTAAATGCTCAGAATAAGACGTGTGTGCATGCCAGTTCGTCATTGTAAATAAGACACCGTTGTGTGTTTACCTACCTATAAAGCTTCAATGGAAATAAAAAGTAGATACACGTGTAGGAAGTGAATAGAAATACTAAAGGCCGGCACCAGGCATAAACGACATAGTCGCTGTCTCAACTTACAGTGGAGTTACAATAATAGAATACACAAGATGCAATTTTGAAATGTGGTTCTGCATCAGTAACTGATGTCACTCATTTAGCATGTCAACTAACAATTTTTTGATTGGTAAGTTAGTCTAGCCAGTTATCTAAACTTGTAGTAATCAATGCCGAATACCGACCGGGCATGCAGGGCCGCTGCCCAGGGGCCCTGAACTCCAGGGGACCACCATTGATTTTGTTAGTCACTCTAACTCAGATATCATTAACATTGGAATAAGTCTTGACAAAATGTGTAGAATTGCAGGAAATTAGCTTTCAAACTGCAAAGATTTATCTCCACCCCATGGCAAAATGGGTAGAATTGCATGAAATTTGTTATAAAATTGGAACATTTTCTCTCCATCACATTGCAACATGTGTAGAATTGCAGGAAAGGTACTTTAAAATGTTTTTTTTTTTCTCTCCGTCGTCTAGAGGGGGGTCACTAAAATGTTTTGTCCCCGAGGTGGGGGGTTTAGGGCCCCCAAATGTCTGGAAATATTACATATTGCAATAGTATAACATTTAAATCTAAAAAAACATGAACTGAGCTTTCCACTAGACTCTGATGTGTCTGGCAAAAGTAGGATTGAAAGATCCATGACATTCATCCCTTCATCCATCCATCCCTCTGTTCCTCCTTCCCTCCATACTCCGTCCTTCACCCTCCAACCTTGAATTTCTCACCAGTGTTTGAGGTGTCATTTCACCAAATCCAGACCTTCCTTTCACACAAACACACACACACACACACACACACACACCACACACACACACACACACACACACACACACACACACACACACACACACACACACACACACACACACACACACACACACACACACACACACACACCTCTCTTTGACTGACACCTTACCTGCCAAGGTGCGGTACCTGATAACACATAACAAACCATCAGTTTAACCCTGTATAATATATATCATTACACATTCCATATTTATATTTTAACTTAAATGGGTTGTATTTTCTAAGATGGTGGAATGATCATTTCACTCACCGTTTTACGGTAATAGCTAAACTAAACTATCCTATATCTTTTCCGCTTCTCCATTTTCCATTATCATTTCATTTTCCATTATCATTTCATTTTCCATTATCATTTCAAGACCTACAATTTTATATCTTCTATTTATTTTATTTAACTTTTATTTACTGTAACCAGGCGAGTCAGATGAGAAAACATTTTATTCACAAGACACCTGGTGGCCTAATGGTCTTCATTAATTAAATATATAATATCACTACTAAACAATGTATTAATCATGAACTAACTATGGGGTAATAGTTTGTAAGCAGTTTATGATGAGGTTAAATTAGAGCAGGGTTTAAATTCAGTGTCACCACGGTCTTTATACAGACTCAGCGCCTCGCTGACATTCCGCTAAAACAACAAGTCAACTCCAGCTGTCCAACCCTGAATATTTCCCTCTGATAAACGACCATGGTGTGTGTGTGTGTGTGTGTGTGTGTGTGTGTGTGTGTGTGTGTGTGTGTGTGTGTGTGTGTGTGTGTGTGTGTGTGTGTGCGTGTGTGCTAAGGCAGGCGTCAGTGAACACGTGGAACTCTCAGCTTTCGATCCCCACTAATCGTCGTTGGAACAGAGTTGATTTTAGCTCCATCATTATTCATCTGTCTCTGGCTTCTTGGTTTCACAAACAGTTTGGTTTCTTAAGAAATCAATAATGGGGTTAGTGTGTGTTTGCGTGAAATAGAAAATAATACAATGGGCGCCGGAGGAGATGGCTCCTAACCAATTGTGCTATTGTGTGTTTTTTCACGTTAATTGTAACTTATTTGGTACGCAATGGCTCTGCCACTGTCTCTTAACTTCTGGATATCAGGACAGCGATTACTCACCTTGTACTGGACAAAGATTTTTTTCTTTAATGAGTCGAACACGAAGGATTTACTTGAGACACTGGACAATACCCAACATCCCCGTTATTCGCATGATGAAGAGATGGATATATCGGGGACGTAGGTCGGGGGGCCTTGTAAGAATCCGACGGCGAGTGGGTAATCTGCCTCTACCATCAGTCCCATTAGCCAACGTGCAATCATTGGATAATAAAATGGACTAACCTACCAACAGGACATTAAAAACTGTAATATCTTATGTTTCACCGAGTCGTGGCTGAATGACGACATGGATAATATAAAGTTGGCTGGTTTTTTCATGCATCGGAAAGATAAAATAGCTGCCTCCGAAAGACAAGGGGTGGAGGTCTGTGTCTTTTTGTCAATAACAGCTGGTGCACGAAATCTGATATTAAGGAAGTCTCAAGGTTTTGCTCGCATAAGGTGGAGTATCTCATGATAAGCTGTAGACCACACTATTTACCAGGAGTTTTCATCTATATTTTTCAGAGCTGTCTATTTACCACCACAAACTGTTGCTGGCATGAAGACCGCACTCAACGAGCTGTATAAGGCTATAAGCAAACAAGAAAATGAGGCGCCCCTAGTGGCCGGGGACTTTAATGCAGGGAAACTTAAATCCGTTTTACCTCATTTCTACCAGCATGTTACATGTGCAACCATAGGGAAAAAAAACTCTAGACCACCTTTACTCCACATACAGAGACGCATACAAAGCTCTCCCTCTCCTTCCATGTGGTAAATCTGACCATAACTCTATCCTCCTGATTCCTGCTTACAAGCTAAAACTAAAGCAGGAAGTACCAGTGACTCGCTCAATACGGAAGTGGTCAGATGACGCAGATGCTAAGCTACAGGACTGTTTTGCTAGCACAGACTGGAATATGTTCCTGGATTCTTCCGATGGCATTGAGGAGTACACCACATCAGTCACTGGCTTCATCAATAAGTGCATTGATGAAGTCGTCTCCACAGTGACCGTATGTACATACCCCAACAAGAAGCCATGGATTACAGGCAACATCTGCACTGAGCTAAAGGGTAGAGCTGCCGCTTTCAAGGAGCGGGACTCTAACCCGGACGCTTATAAGAAATCCCGCTATAACCTCAGATGAGTCATCAAACAGGCAAAACGTCAATACAGGACTAAGTTTGGATCATACTACAATGTCTCCGACGCTCGTCGGATGTGGCAGGGCTTGCAAACTATTACGGACTACAAAGGGAAGCACAGCAGCGAGCTGCCCAGTGACACAAGCCTACCAGATGAGCTAAATTACTTTTATGCTCGCTTCGAGGCAAGCAACACTGAAGCATGCATGAGAGCACCAGCTGTTCCGGACAAATGTGATCACGCTCTCCATAGTCGATGTGAGTAAGACCTTTAAACAGGTCAACATTCACAAGGCCACAAGGCCAGACGGATTACCAGGACGTATACTCTGAGCATGCGCTGACCAACTGGCAAGTGTCTTCACTGACATTTTCAAACTGTCCCTGACCGAGTTTGTAATACCAACATGTTTCAAGCAGACCACCAAGGTAACCTGCCTAAATGACTAGCGACCCGTATTACTCATATCTGTAGCCATGAAGTGCTTTGAAAGGCTGGTCATGGCTCACATCAATACCATTATCCCAGAAACCCTAGACCCACTCCAATTTGCATACCAATCCAACAGATCCACAGATGACACAATCTCTATTGCACTCCACAATGCCCTTTCCCACCTAGACAAAAGGAACACCTACGTGAGAATGCTATTCATTGACTGCAGCTCAGCGTTCAACACCATAGTGCCCTCAAAGCTCAATACTAAGCTAAGGACCCTGGGACTAAACACCTCCCTCTGCAACTGGATCCTGGACTTCCTGACAGGCCACCCCCAGGTGGTAAGGGTAGGAAACAACACATCTGCCATGCTGATCCTCAACACGGGGGCACCTCAGGGGTGCATGCTCAGTCCCCTCCTGTACTCCCTGTTCACCAATGACTGCATGGCCAAACACGACTCCAACACCATCATTAAGGTAGCTGACAACACAACATTGGTAGGCCTGATCACAGACAATGATGAGACAGCCTATAGGGAGGAGGTCAGAGACCTGGCAGTGGGGTGCCAGGATAACAACCTCTCCCTCAACGTGATCAAGACAAGACAAGGAGATGATTGTGGACTACAGGAAAAGGAGGGCACACCCTCATTCTCATCAACGGGGCTGTAGTGGAGCAGGTTGTGAGCTTCAAGTTCCTTGGTGTCCACATTACCAATTAACTATCATGGTCTAAACACACCAAGACAGTTGTGAAGAGGGCACGACAACACCTATTCCCCCTTGGGAGACTGAAAAGATTTGACATGGGTCCGCAGATCGTCAAAAGTTCTACAGCTGCACCATCGAGAGCATCCTGACTGGTTGCAGTTTGAGAAACAGACGCCTCACAAGTCCTCAACTTGCAGTTTCATTAAATAGTACCAGTCTCAACGTCAACAGTAAAGAGGTGACTTCGGGATGCTGGCCTTCTGGGCAGATTTCCTCTGTCCAGTGTCTGTGTTCTTTTGGCCATCTTAATCTTTTATTTTACTGGCCAGTCTGAGATATGGCTTTTTCTTTGCAACTCTGCCTAGAAGGCCAGCATCCCGGAGTCGCCTCTTCACTTTTGATGTTGAGACTGATGTTTTGTGGGTACTATTTAATGAAGCTGCCAGTTGAGAACTTGTGAGGCATCTGTTTCTCAAACTAAACACTCTAATGTACTTGTCCTCTTGCTCAGTTGTGCACCGGGACCTCCCACTCCTCTCTATTCTGGTTAGAGACAGTTTGCGCTGTTCTGTGAAGGGAGTAGTACACAGCGTTGTATGAGATCTTCACTTTCTTTACAATTTCTCACATGGAATAGCCTTCATTTCTCAGAACAAGAATAGACTGACAAGTTTCAGAAGAAAGGTCTTGTTCTGGCCATTTTGATCCTGTAATCGAACCCACAAATGCTGATGCTCCAGATACTCAACTTGCTTCTTTAATCAGCACAACAGTTTTCAGCTGTGCTAACATAATTGCAAAAGGGTTTTCTAATAATTAATTAGCCTTTTAAAATGATAAACTTGGATTAGCTAACACAACATGTCATTGGAACACAGGAGTGATGGTTGCTGATAATGGGCCTCTGTACGCCTATGTAGATATTCCATTAAAAGTCAGCCGTTTCTAGCTACATTAGTAATTTACAACATTAACAATTTCTACACTGTGTTTCTGATCCATTTTATGTTATTTAAATGGACCAAAAAAATGATTTTCTTTCAAAAACAAGGACATTTCTAAGTGACCCCAAACTTTTGAACGGTAGTGTAGATATTACCTCGACAAACTTGTGCCCCCTCACATTGACTCTGTACCGGTACCCACCCAGCTTCACTACTGTTATTTTATTGTTGCTCTTTAATTATTTGTTATTTGTATAATTTATTTTTTCTTCTTCTTTTTCTTCCTTTTTTAAATGTAATTTTATTGTATTTCTTATAATTGTGTCTTTTTTATATATATATATATATTTGGGGGGTTTTATTTGTTGTTGTTTTTTACTTTATTTTAGTAAATACTTTCTTAACACTTATTTTTCTTAAAACAGCCTTGTTGGTTAAGGGCTTGTAAGTAAGCATTTCAGGAATAAAATAGAATGGAATCGAATAAAGTGGAATAGAATATAATGGAATAGAATAGACTGGAATAGAATAGAATAGATGGAATTTAATAGAATATAATAGATTGGAATAGAATATAATGGAATATAATATGTTTGAATAGAATAGATTGGAATAGAATAGATTGAAATGGAATAGAATAGATTGGAATATAATCAAATAGAATGGAATAGAATAGAACGGAATGGAATAGAATAGATTGGAATAGAATATAATATAATAGATTGGAATATAATGGAATATACTAGATTGGAATAGAATAGAATATAATAGAATATTGCTCATACATTAGGGTTGTGAGAACAAGAGACCACATGCATACTGATATAGTACATGTAGTTCTAGATACTAAAGTAGATGTAATTATAGATACTATTGTAGATGT
Source organism: Salmo salar (assembly GCF_965601325.2). NCBI lineage: Eukaryota > Metazoa > Chordata > Actinopteri > Salmoniformes > Salmonidae > Salmo > Salmo salar. Next base: position 84,586,323 of record NC_138304.1, on the reverse strand, counting down.
AGTTGTAGATACTATAGTACATGTAGTGTAGTTGTAGATACTGTGGTACATGTCGTTGTAGATGCTATAGTGCATGTAGTGTAATTGTAGATACTATAGTACATGTAGTTGTAGATACTGTAGTACATGTAATTTAGTTGTAGATACTATAGTATATGTAGTTGTAGATACTAAAGTACATGTAGTTGTAGATACTTTTGTAGATGTAGTTGTAGATACTATGGTAGATGTAGTTGTAGATACTATAGTACATGTAGTTCTAGATACAATAGTACATGTAATTTAGTTGTAGATACTATAGTATATGTAGTTGTAGATACTATAGTACATGTAGTTGTAGATACTATAGTACATGTAGTTCTAGATACTATAGTACATGTAGTTGTAGAGATAGTACATGAAGTTCTACATACTATAGAACATGTAGTTCTAGATACTATAGTACATGTAGTTGTAGATGCAGTACATGTAGTTCTAGATACTATAGTACATGTAGTTCTAGATACTATAGTACATGTAGTTCTAGATACTATAGTACATGTAGTTGTAGATGCAGTACATGTAGTTCTAGATACTATAGTACATGTAGTTCTAGATACTATAGTACATGTAGTTGTAGAGACAGTACATGTAGTTCTAGATACTATAGTACATGTAGTTGTAGATGCAGTACATGTAGTTCTAGATACAATTAGACACTTTTTCATCAATTGATTATTCCGTTATTGTCCCAATATAAACCCTTTATTCACGACATATTCAAGCAGTAAGGCACAATTAAGAGACCATGCAATATTGTGAATAAAGTCACAGGTAAAGGGCGTTGTTCGGCCCAACTCGCAGTCAATTAGCAAAAGCTCCAGAGCGATAATCAGCGCACTATATGAAATTCAAAAGGTCAAATTCTCCTGGAATGTATTTGTTTAAGATCATGAAATGTGTGTCAGGCTAAATCAGATATGTATATCATAAATACAGTAAGAATGCTGTGGCATTTAGTCCGGTGCAAAACACATGGAGCTCTGCTGCTGCTCTGCCTCTCTAAATGTGTTCAGTATGTCCCCTATATCATCAGTGACACACCAGTGACATGGTATAAATCAACCAGGACTTTGTCACGTCCCAAATATGTGCTGTGTAGGCATCTGTGTCCTCGGCATTTCCTGGCCTCCCCTTTAAAGGCCTAGTGCAGTCAAAAACCTGATTTCCCTGTGTTTTATACATATTTCCACACTATGAGGTTGGAATAATAGTGGGAAATTGGTGGAGTTTTGGCCAGCCTGGTGACATCAAATTAGTTAATAGACCAATAAGGGAGTTCCAAACCTCTCTGCTGATAACAGCTGGTTTTCCCATCACCACTCAGGCCACTCCCAGACAGGCCAAGCTAAATTCTTGCTTGGGAAATGGCTCTTTGCTAAGAAGCTATTTATGTTTATTTTTGAGCATTTTAATTTAAAACAATCATAGTCTGTTACTTAATCGTTACCCAGAAACTGTTTGATATTGAGATAAAAATGACTGCATTGGACCACCACTTTTAGAGAATACACATATGCTGGCCCCCTCTCCTCTCTCAATGTCCAGCTATGGTGAAATTCACAGGCTGAGCAATCGTCTTTCTTTCTCTACCTCCATCCTTTTCTCGATATCTTCATCTCTCCCCCTCCCCTATATCCGTCCATATCTCTCTCCTTCTTTTATTCCCTTTCTCCTTCTCTCTCCCTCCAGCCCCCATTCTCTCTCTCTCTCTCCATCTAGCTATCTATCGCTACTCTCTCTCTAAGCTGTTGAGACCCCGCCGGGCTTGTGGAGGTCACGATGGCTTCATCAAGTGACCCCCATATCACACATAGACACAGACATAGACACACACACAGCCCCCATACTGGCTGATGGCCTTTCCTCTTCTCTGATCCATATTTCAGAGGCTGCATCAGTGGGGCTCTAAGGGGCTAAGCCGGGATGAAACGCAGGGAGGGAGAGTGGAGAGCACAGCCAAGAAAATAGGCCTTTACAGTTAAGCAAACTGAGTTCCACATTTGCAATTTTATAAGTACCTAGGCAGTCGCATTGTAGAAATAATGTCATGCAGACCCTTACAGAAAAACCACATGATTTCACATGTGGAAAATCACATGATCATGTGAAAATGAGTTCTTGAACACTTCACATGTGATCACATGTTTTTACATGTGTAAAAATGTTATCACATGAAACTTTGCTTTACATGTTGTCACATTATCACATTAACTTCACATAAGATCACGTGATCACATGAAACCGTGTTTTTGGAACACCATGTGATCACATGTGAAATTCAGTTTTCTTAGTTGTCTCGTTTTTTCACAGAATCACTTACCGATTACCGATTACCTACCAGCATGACAAACAAAGCCAATTGAAGTCGAGAGTTTGGGTTACATTAGGTTCAATGCTGCACATTGGCTATGGTCTATGGAATATCATAATTGATGGAAATCATACAACACGGAAAACGATATATGTGGTTATATTTGATGACTGTTGACAGACCTAGGCGACTGAATGAAGAGAATAAAAAGAAATGAAAGTCCATGACCACGATTGAGTTTATTTCTCAAAAATATATCCTTTAAACAAATTATTTACATGTCGATAACTTTTTCATAGAAAATAAAACAGAAAACAAAAATACACAGCAAAGACAAACATTGCGAGTATAAATGGCAATAGGGAACGTGTGTGATCAAAAACAGGCCTATTGGCTAGGAACCTTGTCTCGCATCATATAGGCCTTCTGTTTTACAATCTGACGAGTTGAATCTTACGTTTCACTCACAAAAATATTAGACTATTCGATAAATTGTTCTTCGTTAAATAAGTATTCCAGATTATTATCCGATGATAACTCTTCACTGTTCATATTGTGGAAATTGTCGAGAGGGCCCGCTGCGCCGTTCCGTGGTGAGATCTTTTGATGAAGAGAAGAGAAAATAAAATACAAACGTCAGAAAATGTAAATGAGTATGACATTGAATAATTCATTTCCTATAATTATATTGCTATCAGGCCTATTTCATATCCTCCCTCAACATATGTGTATTCACTGGCAGGGCGTGAATAAATTGAGGGTATATTTAAATTGCGTGAACGATGATAAGTCAATGGCGCCGTTTCCAACCCTGATGGCCATATTAAACGGTATCTAGTGAGCCGTTGAAATCCGTTAAAGTAGACGGATTAGATCTCTTCAGATGATTTATGAGCTCGAGCTGTGACAGGCCAGTCGGTCAGGTGAAACCGCCTTTACCGGCGGGTTAAAAGGTTAATTTACCGGATGATTAAAATAGATGGCACATGACATAATGTCACGGTGAGGTTTGAAATATCGTACCTGTCAGTAATCAGCTGGAAGGGAGACTTCGGCGAGCCAGACCTGCGAATATTCACGTCATCTGTAAACAAATAAACATTCAGACAAATCAGTAAAATAATCAATAGGCTATCCTTAGTAGGCCAATTTTGAATTCGGCTAAGCCTGTTTTTAATACAATAGTATTTGAGTGATGTAACTGTAACTGGTTCGAAATAAATCTAGGCCTGTTGTTTATTAGGAGATGATACAATTGATACAATTTCAGTTTTCAGAAATATCATAATAAATACACAACATGACTTGAAACGAGTGTTAGATCAAAACGGTGTGCCATATTTGGAAGGGGATATTTGAAAAGCTGAAGGAAAACAAAGGGCCGAATTCATGAGACTGTTATTCATTTCCAAACAGATGAAAACTAGCCTATAATCATAATCATAAACATATATAAGCCTAAACCTAGGCTACAGTACATGCCATCTCGCTTTGGACTGAAGCTCTCCAACGACTCATCTCCACTCTCCTCCTCTGTGCACGATGCCCCTGAGGCCTGCGTCAACCGTGCGTCCTGATGGTTCAGCGGGCCATGGAGAGGCATGTGGTGTCCGGCTGGGTTTGCCGCGCCGAGAAGTGACCTGACACCCAGCAGAGAGTTGGCGCTGAGGAACGCCGCATTGGCCCAGTTGTGGAGCTGCTTCCCGATCTGGCATGTGTATATTCCATGACCCGGGAGTAGGGCCGGGTGGTGGGAGGGGATCGTGGCCTGGTGAGGAATCGAGACAGCCGGGGAAGGTTTGATGGAACTGTCGGGGCTTGTGGCCGTCTCCGCCAGAGACCAGATTTTGGGTTTGTTCTGTGGGGGCCTCTGGCACCCCGGTGCATTGGGGGAAAGATCCACAGCGTTTTTACAAGCACCAACAGGAGCCTTAATGAGAGAAATAGGCCCCTCCATACTTCTGAGGGCCTTGACAGACATCGTCCTCTGGCTCTCCAAGCTACCAGAATCCGATACGTCCCTGGCGGCCAGCTTCCCCTCTCCCTCCACTTCCCTCTGATCTCCTGGGTTTTCTTCGACTTTATCGATGTCGATACTTTCTAAATCGATCTCCTCCTCCTCTTCATCCTCGCTCCCATGTTTTTCAGGCTCGTCCTCATTGTCGCTGCTGAAGATCCGTCCATCCCGGTCCTCCGCGCTGCGGCCCCACGTCACCTTGTTCTCCTTCTTCAGACGCCGGCGCGCGTTGGCGAACCACGTGGACACCTGAACAGACGAAGGAATTAATTTATATACTTTATGGATCCTTTATTACAAATATTGATAATTAGGTTAATCAAGTCGTCAAATTAGTTTATCTTAAACTGGCAGAACCCATCAAAGTAGACTGTTTTCTGATCAAATGATGTAGGCCTAGTAGACGGGAAATAGTCCTGGCCTAAACCTTTTTATTCCCCATAGCAGTAGACCTTTATGTCTATATACCTGTGTGAGTGTCATCTTGGTGATGATGGCCAGCATGATCTTTTCTCCCTTGGTGGGATACGGGTTCTTCTGGTGCTCCTGCAACCAGGCCTTCAGAGTGCTGGTGGTCTCCCTCGTAGCGGCCTTGGCTCGGTTCGGGTCGCCATAGCCATACTGGCCGTACGGGTAGAACCCTGCGCTGGCGTGGACAGCCAGACCTCCCGGGTGAGCTCCTGGGCTGTCCTTCAGATCGTACTGAGGGTTCTGGGGGATAGAGAGGAATCCAATGAAATGATTCTCTCAAAAATGTAATAGTTCCAGGCCTATTCTTTATTTTTTTTAATGTTTTATCAAACGTGTATTATATAAGCTATTGACTTTCCAGTTCAAAATAAGTTTACAGTATGCTGTGTATTACGACTGAATCTAACAAGTACTATTTTCACACTTTCATAATGTATTGGCTATCTCCTAAAATAATCAACGACAATATTAGGGTGAGCTATTATTATTTCTAGGTTACGTAGAGTTTGTTTCTGACTGTTTCACACTATCGCAAATGTCATATACAATATAGCTTATAGATCATATTTTAATTGCTTCCCCAAACTTCACAAATTAGCATTAAATATTCAACAACATTGACAGTATGAATATATACATCAAACTTTAAATGTAATCAAATTGCAAATTGATTATGAGGGTTGATGATATGCTAAATAATGTAGCCGACATGTCTCTCATGTCTAATTGTTTGTTTATCCGAAATGTACTATTTCTGAAGCAACATCAAATGAGTAAATAACTACAACATTTCAACCATAGGCCTAGTGTAACTTTTCTTGTAAAAATAGGCTCGACTACCCAGTGAAAATATGCAAACGCATTTTTATCAACTAGCATTAGCCTAAATGTAAACGTTTGGTATTGGGCCATGAATAATAAACCACACAATCTCATTAACTATTTTTGTCCTAATTTCAAGAGCAGGCGTTTCAGTTTCGAAAAACATGATAGTTGACAGAACTTCAATTGAATAAAGGTCAAAATATAAAATAACTTTCCTATTACGATCCCATAATTTTTTTACTTTTCAATCCAATAAAGCCAATTCACTTGCATGCATTTAACCATCTTGCACATTCCATAAACACATGAGAAACAACCACTTTCGAACGAAGTTTAAATTCGACATTCCAAGAAAACATCTCTCCTACCATTTGCGATATGAGGGCGAGGTCTGCACCGCTGTAGGGGAGAAACGCGCTGTAGTTCTGAGCCGCCCACGGGTTACCATACATCCCCAGCATCGAGCTAACTGCAGCGGCAGTAGCTGCCTGATTCACGCCGCCATCCGCGCCTCCATCCCGGCCTAAGCCGGCCCGGTCGCCCCCGTAAACCTCCTGGGAGCCACTTAGAAACTGGGAGTACCCCAGCTGCGAGAAAGACATGTCCGGAGAGAAAGGCTCAATAAATCTCTCTGTCTCTCTTCTGTGTCAAAGGGGAGGAAAGGAAAATAGGAGGAATTCCCACTTTCCCAGAAAGATAAGGATGTCTAAATCACAAATCACGGTTAGTCACTAGTCAGCCAGTCAGTCAGTCAGTCAGACAGTCCCACTCCCCGACAGCGCAGCAAGCTCCAGTGATAGTGATGAGTTTGGAACTTGAGCGCCCAGTCAAGCCTTTCTCTCTCCCCGCAGGACTCTCTCTAGTGGAGCTGACGGGATGATTGGCAGGCTACTTAACAACCAAGCCCCTCCTTTGCCCCGGGCAAGAGATTAGTGCATTGGTTCGTTCGCTGGGTCGTGTGTGTGTGTGTGTGTGTGTGTGTGTGTGTGTGTGTGTGTGTGTGTGTGTGTGTGTGTGTGTGTGTGTGTGTGTGTGTGTGTGTGTGTGTGTGTGTGTGTCTAAGTCTTAGACTCTAAGAGATGGAGAGATTTTTGAATGGGTGCTCAAATAAGCAATGAAAAGAAACAACAGCAAAACAGCAAAAATCATAACAACAATAGTACCACTAATATTAATACTAAATAAAGACATGATAATAAAATTAGCCGTAAACACAATCATGCATATATATAATAGTTTGTATTATATAGCCTAATAAATACGATAAATAAATAATGTAGGCCTATAACAAAGGCATTTTTGCATTCATTTGAGCCTATTTTTGTATCTATTTCAAAACTCTTCTTAATTAACTACTCTTATGGTGCATTATACTTTCTTGCTACATTATAATTAAGATGAAATATATAAGTGGTCCTGTGAGACTGCGACATCGTAGAACCGCTCCAGAGGAGTATCGGCGACAGCATGGACACCAGATGGCCAAGGGAAGCGTCGACGCGGCCGGCCACAGATACCGCGGAATGTCGGGGGATATCAACGGAAGTCACTAAAGCATATTTTCAGATTAAAGATAAAGATAGAAGGGGCGAGAAAGAGGGAGATATAGAGGGAGGGAAGAGATTGTGTAGATATGACTCAGGAAGTCTGTGCATGGAAGGATGACAGATGTTGAGAGAGTTTGTAGTAAAATATATCTATCTACCTATTTAGAAGCAGAATATATCTATATAACAACATATGAGTTTGTGGTACTGTATGTCAACACGTTTTCAAAAATTAGTCTATTTTCTACGCAACTTTCCTAACAGGTGTAGGCTAATATTACGTGTTTTAGACTTATGTGACATTTATTTTATTTATTTAGGAAATGTGTTGATATTTGAATGAAATTGCCAGGTGTACTAGCAATAATCAACAAGGCATTTTAAACCACTTAATTGACAGTGGCAAGATGATGAAATTATACAAAAATACATGCCTTGAGCAAATACTGGTTGAATCAAGTTGTTTCCACGTAATTTCAACCCAAAACATATATGTGATGACGGTATGGTATGAAATATTACAGTATTTGTACTTTTATTTCATATCTTTATTTTTTAAAGTGCATCACCGTCTGCATTACACTCAAATAATCTTGATCCCTTTATTCAAAAAGAGATATCTACTCTAAAACATGTATAAACACAGAGAGACACTGCTAATGAGGTTTAACACCCCCATACCCCCACACCCCCATTCCCCCTCTCCTCTGCCCCTCTGGGGGTGGACTCTATCAGATGTTAGCTTAGTAATTAGTGATCCTCTTAAACACAGATTCATCATTTCACGCTGGACTAGCTGATGAGGATGGCTGGGTATGGTGGGCTGGCTAGCTCTCTCCTCTCCTCTCCTCTCCTCTCCTCTCCTCTCCTCTCCTCTCCTCTCCTCTCCTCTCGCTCTCTCTCTCTCTCTCTCTCTCTTTCTCCCCACTCCCCTCTCCTCTGCCCTCCCTCTCTTTTCTCTCTTCTCTTCTCCTCTCCTGTCCTCTCCTCTCAGCCCTGTGCTGTGAAGCACTGAGAAGACCCTAATGATTTAATTACGGTGTTTAAAGCTCACTCTGAGCTGGCAAAACCATAGCTGACACACACACACACACACACACACACAGTTTATATTCCAACCCTGGCACCCAGGGCTCGGCTCATGAATCTCAAAGCTGTTTTCTAAACACACATTATGACGAGCAGCGCTGGGGGTAGCAGTGTGTGTGTGTGTGTTTGTGTGATGGATGCTTAATCTCCATGGCATTTTAAATGGCATTCATGGAAAGTGGTTATATCCTCATTGCCAAGGTAAGTGGAGCCAGGGGAATCCATTCCAGCTCCATAAAAGAGCAACGTTAAAGACTCTCACTCACCGTCTCTCTCTCTCTCTCTCTCTCTCTCTCTCTCTCTCTCTTTCTCTCTCTCTTTCTCTCTCCTCCTCCCCCTCCTCTCTCTCTCCTTCTTTCCATCTCTCTTTCCCTCTCTCTTTCTCCTATGTGTGAGTTCATCACTTCAAATGATATCCTCTCTCATGACAGGGGGAGGAAATGAGACACATCCACCATCTAATAGGATAATCTCTCTTTCTCTTTCTCTTTCTCTTTCTCTTTCTCTTTCTCTTTCTCTTTCTCTGTCTCTCTCTGTCTCTCTCTCTCTCTGTCTCTCTCTCTCTCTCTCTCTCTCTCTCTCTCTCTCTCTCTCTCTCTCTCTCTCTCTCTCTCTCTCTCTCTCTCTCTCTCTCTCTCTCTCTCTCTCTCTCTCTCTCTCTCTCTCTCTCTCTCTCTCTGCCTTTGTAGCCTCCTGATTTCCATAGTGTCTCTATGGATAGTGAGTTAATGAATTCCTCTGAGCTGGAGAAAGCAGGGAGAACGGTTTGGCGGTTTGGAAAAAGAGAGAGGGAGCGGGGGATAGAGAGAAGAGGAGGGGTATAGGAGAAAGGCTTTGAGCTATGCCATTCAACTTCACAGCCTCCCTCGGCCTGCTTGTGTATTCAGTGTGTGTGTTTGTGTGTGTGTGTGTACACGGAGCGCCCATCCAGGCCTTTTAACGTGAACCTGCTAAGACTACCAAATATTTATTCTGGCCCTGACCCTCTCTCTCTCTCTCTCTCTCTCTCTCTCCTCTCTCTCTCTCTCTCTCTCTCTCTCTCTCTCTCTCTCTCTCTCTCTCTCTCTCTCTCTCTCTCTCTCTCTCTCTCTCTCTCTCTCTCTCTGTATGTAGGCTGTGGCTCTAGGATCCTCAGGAGGCTGGTTGACTCTCTTTGAATCCCACTCCCTCCCATTACCCTGCACTCAGACAAAGGAATAATTTATAGTGAGGAAAACACACACACAGTTTTCCAATTTGACCTCTTACTTAGCTTAAACTCTGATGTAATTTCAGCCAGTTTGAAGATATAAGGTTATTCTCTATTTTACAGTCAACTAATTATCTACCTAGGGGAGAACAGTAGCATTAGGTCAGCAAGAGAATACTAGGTTGAATGATCCTCATCTGTTTCTCAGCCTGTCAGATAACTTGAGATAAGAAGTGACAGATTTCAGGTGTGATTTGATGATAAGACAGATGGGTTTATCTCTTATAAGATAAGAGCTCATCTCTGGGTCACAAAACAGTCCTTCACTTCCACCTATTGTTCCCTTAGTAGTGCTGCTACTGTTTCGATGAATCCCAAAGGCATACCATATCCTTAGTAGAAGTTGTATCTCTTTAGGCATACCATATCCTTAGTAGAAGTTGTATCTCTTTAGGCATACCATATCCTTAGTAGACGTTGTATCTCTTTAGGCATACCATATCCTTAGTAGAAGTTGTATCTCTTTAGGCATACCATATCCTTAGTAGAAGTTGTATCTCTTTAGGCATACCATATCCTTAGTAGACGTTGTATCTCTTTAGGCATACCATATCCTTTGTAGACGTTGTATCTCTTTAGGCATACCATATCCTTAGTAGAAGTTGTATCTCTTTAGGCATACCATATCCTTAGTAGAAGTTGAATCTCTTGAAGGTTTTTTTATATCCTGAAGAGTTGCAAGAGATCCACTCTGATATAGTTTATTTGATACATCTTGAACTGTAAGTGACTGGCTCATACAATTCCAGTAAGATAATTCCATTCAAATCAATTCCAAATACGTTATATATCCCACACAGCTCAATTGTGCAGGCAGCAGTGCAAATAAATAACAACATAAACAAATGTGAATTTGATACTGTATAAATAATCACAAACATCTATGAGGTAATAGTCCTGGTAATATCACAGCACTGCATCACATTTTCAAAACATTAGATGTATTCACTTTGGGATTACTACTGTTAATACAATATTTCATGATCAACAATCCCTAGAAGGAAAGCAATAATGAAATGATTCCTCAAGGAAAAGCAATATGAACAAAATCTTATCTACTGCCGTTAACAGGGCTGAATGAGTACTGATCTGCTGTGTTTTAACAGTTGGTTGGTGAGACCCCAGAGGGAAAACAACACACAAAGACCCTTATCACTGCCAATTAGCGGGTGTGTCAGCGTTTGTTGGCTAATAGGCTCTTTAGAAAGCCAACCGTCTATTATAGGACTCATTTACAGTAAGAGAGATCAGATAGAACTGATAACAAACCCTGCTGACCTCTGGGGAAAAAGTCAGTTTGTTACCCTGAAAACAAAATGGCACCCTCTTCATTGATGTTATTCACCACAACCAAGTCAAAGTTTGACATCCTTTTTAATGGCTAACTGCCACTGCTAATGGCTGTTGGAGCTGATTAAATACAGCTCCATCATTCTGAACAGAGAAGTGTGGTGAAAACGACGATGTGGAACGCAATGGCTGACAAAACAGAAGAGAAGAGAACAGAGAGAAGGTGAGGTGGAACCTCCTGGTTGTTTGGAGAATGGCTTGGAAGGCGGTCTTTCTCACAGCCGAGGAGCTGATTGTTTTCTAACAGGATTATTAACTCTTTTGTTACAGTAGAGATCACTTTAGTACTGCTGCTTATTAGGAGACATTAGCTTTGCTTTAATGACCACACACACACACACACACACACACACACACACACACACACACACACACACACACACACACACACACACACACACACACACACACACACACACACA
>NC_138304.1:84550000-84572500 GCF_965601325.2 Salmo salar | reverse complement strand
GGGGTAATGGCCAGGGTGCCTGCCCCAGCTTTGAGCCTCTGTTCTGGGGGAGGAACAAAGAGAGTATCCCTTACAGGTTTGACCCCCAGCTACCTCCTACACCCAGCCTTAAGGGCAGAGGTCAGATCTATAGGGTCCGTATAGACCAGTGTCTGAAACAGGACTTAATCAGCTATTAACTACTGATAAAGAGGGGAGAGGGAGAGAGAGAGAGATGTGGGGCAGGGGGCAGAGAAGGACAGAGAAATAAAAATATTACGGTGCATCAAATGTACGATAAACAGATTTAACTGTGCACTGACTGTACGCAGCATTTATACATTTATCATGTGATTCTGCATACCAGAAAATAAAGTAGCATCCCAGTCTCTGAATAGGCCAACTGAAGGGGAGGAACTAATGGCCTACTATCTGAGGCAGGATACGTTAGACCATACTTCTATTATTCCACAGGCTTAGCAGCCAGAGCTGTCCCATATGGTTGTGCTTCCTGTTTTAAAGTTCTCATAACTTCCTGTTGGAGACTACAGGGCTCAAATCCAATCAAATCAAATACAATACAATGTTATTGGTCACATACACATGGTTTGCAGATGTTATTGTGAGTCTAGCGAAATGCTTGTGCTTCTAGATCTGACAGTGCAGCAGTATCTAACAGGTAATATCTAACAATTCCACAACAAACCTAATACACACAATCTAGTAAAGGAATGGGATGAGAATATATAAGTATAAAATATATGGATGAGCAGTGACAAAGCTGCTAAGATGCAATAGATAGCAAAATATAGACAGTGAAGTACACAGTATATAGTGTACATATGAGATGAGTAATGCGAGATATGTAAACATTATTAAAGTGGCATTAATAAAGTGACTAGTGTTTCATTTATTAAAGTGGGCAATGATATCAAGTCTGTATGTTGGCAGCCGCCTGTCTGTGTTAGTGGTGGCTGTTTAACATTCTGATGGCCTTGAGATAGAAGCTGTTTTTCAATCTCTCTGTCCCAGCTTTGATGCACCTGTACTGACCTCGCCTTCTGGATGGAAGCGGGATGAACAGGTGGTTATTGTCCTTGATGATCTTTTTTGCCTTCCTGTGACATCGGGTGTTGTAGGTGTCCTGGAGTGCAGGTAGTTTGCCCCCGGTAATGCGTTGTTCAGACTGCACCACCCTCTGCAGAGCCCTGCGGTTGTGGGTGGTGCAGTTGCCGTACCAGGCGGTGATACAGCCCGACAGGATGCTCTCAATTGTGCACCTGTAAAAGTTAGTGAGGGTTTTCGGGGGCAAGCCAATTTTTTTCGGCCTCCTGAGGTTGTAGAGGCGCTGTTGTGGCTTCTTCACCACACTGTCTGTGTGCGTGGACCATTTCAGTTTGTCGGTGATATGTACACCGAGGAAGATAAAACTTTCCACATTCTCCACTGCTGTCCCGTCGATGTGGATAGGGAGATGCTCCCTTTGCTGTTTCCTGAAGTCCACGATCATCTCTTTTGTTTTGCTGACATTGAGTGAGAGGTTATTTTCCTGACACCACACTCCGAGGGCCCTCACCTTCTCCCTAGAGGCTGTCTCGTCATTATTGGTAATCAAGCCTACCACTCGTCTGCAAACTTGATGATTGAGTTGGCGGCGTGCATGGCGTCGCAGTTGTGGGTGAACAGTGAGTACAGGAGAGGGCTGAGAACGCACCCTTGTGGATCCCCAGTGATGAGGATCAGCGGAGTAGAGATGTTGTTCCTTACCTTCACCACCTGGGGGCGGCCCGTCAGGAAATCCAGGACCCAGTTGCACAAGGCGGGGTCGAGACCCAGGGTCTCAAGCTTAATGGTGTGTTTGGAGGTTACTATGGTGTTGAATGCTGAGCTGTAGTCAACGAACAGCATTCTTACATAGGTATTCCTCTTGTCCAAATGGGATAGGGCAGTGTGCAGTGTGATGGCGATTGCATCGTCTGTGGACCTATTGGGACGGTAAGCAAATTGGAGTGGGTCTAGGGTAACAGGTAGGGTGGAGGTGATATGATCCTTGAGTAGTCTCTCAAAGCACTTCATGATGACAGAAGTGAGTGTAACGGGGCGATAGTCATTTAGTTCATTTAGTTCATTTAGCTTAGCTTTCTTGGGAACAGGAACAATGGTGGCCATCTTGAAGCATGTGTGGACAGCAGACTGGGATAAGACTAAGGATCCGCTTTGGGAAAGTCGTATTCCTGGTCGTATTCCTGGTCGTAGTGCTGGTTGTGCTGGTAAGTTGACGTCTCTCTGATATCCAATAGTTCTTCCCGGTTGTATGTAATAACACTTAAGATTTTCTGGACTAGCAATGTAAGAAATAATACACAAAAAGACAAAACACTGCACAGTTTCCTAAGGACTTGGAGTGAAGCTGCCATCTCTATCGGCACCATCTTGCTCTGGCCCAGGATATTCTGACCCACCCTTCTGGCTGAATGGATAGATTAGAACAGCAGTAGACCAGGTTTGGACTTCTCAAGTTTTCTACGGCTACAGTCTGGCTGGTTTACGTTTCTTTGATGGTATGCACATCTTACAGAGTGAGGCTTTAAATAGTGGTCATTCTAGACATAAGATTTTTTTTTTTAACGCTGTGGCTTTAATAAAATGCATACTTATCTGTCATCTCCTCTCAATTTCAAGAACAGGAATGTTTCAATCAATGACAAAGTTTAGCTCTGTAGTGACCCACTCTCACTGTTATACCTAGACCAGTAGTTCAGTGCAACGTCAATGACAACATATCTTTTATAATGAGTTGACAGAACTAGACAACTCTTTTTGTTGTTAAATTGTAATTAAAAAAATCATACAACTGAACATTCTTAGTCAGCGGGATAACTCATATTCTCAAGTCGAAACAAATTCTTGGAATTCTTTACAGTGCAGTTTAGTTGAGAGTCAATGGCATAGTGAAGGTTTGAAGGATGCATTCCAAACAACAGTAAACAGTTAAACAGTTAACCCACTTAGCAGTTCTGGGATTTCTTTAACCCTATCAGGGTGAGATATGACATAGTCTGACTAGTCTAGTCTAGTTCATTATGAGTCTGTTGTCTCCTCTCTGTCATAGTTTACTCAGCTTGTAGAGTTTGCACACCCCTCTCTCTGTTTAACATCCACAAATAGCAGACAGTCTGTGTGGCTGTGCACGTGCAATGGTGTGTTTTTAGTCTCCGCCTTTTTAACTTTTAACTATTAAATAATACACACAAACACACATATGGACGCACGTGTGGACAGACACGCACACGTACGCACAAACGCACACACATACAGGAACACAAATACATACAGGAACACATACACACATACACAAAGACACACACGCGCACCAAATAATGACTCTTAATCATTGCGACCAGCAGCAATCTCTCTGCCCTTGTCAATATTACTCCAACAGTTCAACTGTAGGTGCAATTAAAACTCTAACCCTTTGTTTTATCACACAACACATCCTGTCAACCAAGTCAAATAAACATTAGACCAAAGGATATGTCCTTATTAGCTGTTCCTAACCCCTATCTACTCTTACTGCTTAAACACACATCTCCAGGCTCAACACTTGCTCTTTCTCTCCACCACACAAAGATTGGATAGAGTACGACAGGAAGAGGAGGAGCTGGAATAGTTTTTTTTACTGTCCTTTTTTGTTTTTTTGGGGGGGTTAACCTAGGAGTCAGAGTTACTGACGTCTTAGTGGAGAGTTGAAGAGGGTCACAGCTCTCTAACCCTTCAGTGTGTGTGTGTCTGTGTGTGTGAGTGTGCTGAATGTGTGTCTGTGTGTGTGTGTGCGCGCATGCGTGCGTGCGTGCGTGTGTGCGTACGTGCGTGTGTGCGTGCGTACGTGAGTCTCCTGCCTGGCAGTAATGTGGTGGGCGACGACAGATCACTTCATATTTTAGACACGCAGGGAGAGGCCAATTACTTAAACCATGACAGATTGTCTCAGCATAACACTCACCCTCTATTCTATTTTTTTCTCTCTCTCTCTCTCTCTCTCGCTCTCTCGTTCTCTCTCTCACTCCCTCGTTCAGTGGCTAATGACTTCCTCTTTCTGTCATACTATTGTGTGTGTGTGTGTGTGTGTGTGTGTGTGTGTGTGTGTGTGTGTGTGTGTGTGTGTGTGTGTGTGTGTGTGTGTGTGTGGCACGGGGGGGTGACAGTACCATCTGTCTGGTTGCTGTGCCCCTTGCCCTGCCCAGCTGGTGACTTGTGGGTAATGGGAGAGGACTTCCTTATCTTCCTCTCCCTCCTTATCTTCCTCTCCCACACACACACACACACACACACACACACACACACACACACACACACACACACACACACACACACACACACACACACACACACACACACACACACACACACACACACACACACACACACACACACCCGCACGCTGTCACAGAGAGAGGGAATTGTGTTTGAGGGTTTAAGTCTGCCACCAGCAGTCAGAGGGGAGACGGGATATTCACAGTGTGAAGTGAGAGCAGCTTTTCAATGGGTTTGTCTTTGAGGTTAGATACACTGTACGGTAGGATGGTGTGTGTGTGTGTGTGTGTGTGTGTGTGTGTGTGTGTGTGTGTGTGTGTGTGTGTGTGTGTGTGTGTGTGTGTGTGTGTGTGTGTGTGTGTGTGTAGTGCCTTCAGAAAGTATTCATACCCCTTGACTTTTTCCAAATTTTGTTGTTTTACAAAGTGGGATTAAAATGTATTTACTTACATTTACATTTTACATTTTAGTCATTTAGCAGACGCTCTTATCCAGAGCGACTTACAAATTGGTGCATTCACCTATAATATCCAGTGGAACAACCACTTTACAATAGTGCATCTAAATCTCTTAAGGGGGGGGGTTAGAAGGATTACTTTATCCTATCCCAGGTATTCCTTGAAGAGGTGGGGTTTCAGGTGTCTCCGGAAGGTGGTGATTGACTCCGCTGTCCTGGCGTCGTGAGGGAGCTTGTTCCACTTACACTTACAATTTTTTGGTCAACGATCTAAACAAAATACTTTTTTTTTTATTAATGGAAAATAAGTATTCAACCCCCTGAGTCAACACATGTTAGAATCACCTTTGGCAGTGATTACAGTTGTTCTGGGTAAGTCTCTAAGAGCTTTGCAAACATGGATTGTACAATATTTGCCCATTATTCTTTACACAATATTTGCAAATTATTCAAGCTATCTCAAGTTGATTGTTGATCATTGCTAGACAGCCATTTTCAAGTCTTGCCATAGATTTTGAAGTCAATTTAAGTCAAAGCTGTAACTAGGCCAATCAGGAACATTCAATGTCGTCTTGGTAAGCAACAGTGTATATTTATGCCTTGTCTTTTAGGGAATTGCCCTAATGAAATGTGAATTGGTCTCCCAGTGTCTGTTGGAAAATAAGTTTTCCTCTAGTATTTTGCCTGTGCTTAGCTCTATTCCCTTTTAATAATGATTACATATCCTACATTACCCATCTCATATGTATATACTGTATTCTACACCATCTACTGCATCTTGCCCATGCCGTTCGGCCATCGCATATACATATACATATTCTATTCATCCCTTTTCATTTGTGTGTATTTGTGTGTATAAGGTAGTTGTTGTGAATTTGTTAGATTACTAGTTAGATTTTACTGCATAGTCGGAACTAGAAGCACAAGCATTTCGCTACACTCGCATTAACATCTGCTAACCATGTGTATGTGACAATACAATTTGATTTGATTTGATTTGTTGATCAGTTATCTCCTATCACAGCCATTAAACTCTGTAACTGTTTTAAAATCACCATTGGCCTCCTGTTGAAGTCCCTGATTAGTTTCCTTCCTCTCCAGCAACTGAGTTAGGAAGGACCCCTGTATCTTTGTAGCGATTGGATGTATTGATACGCCATCCAAAGTGTAATTAATAACTGCACCATGCTCAACGGGATATTCAATGTGCCCTTCTTTGCGAACCATTGGAAAACCTCCCTGGTCTTTGTGGTTGAATCTGTGCTTGAAATTCACTGCTCGACTGAGGGACCTTACAGATAATTTTATGTGTGGGGTACAGAGATGAGGTAGTCATTTAAACATCCTGTTAAAGACTATTATTGCACACAGAGTGAGTCCATGCAACTTATTATCTGACTTAATAAGTAAATGTTTTACTCCTGAACTTATTTAGGCTTGTCATAACAAAGGGGTTGAATACCTATTGACTGAAGACATTTCAGATGTTCATTTTTTATTCATTTGTAAACATTTCTAAAAACATAATTCCACATTGACATTATGGGGTATTGTGTGCAGATCAGTGACATAAAATCGATTTTGTATTTATTTATTCAGGCTGTAACACAACAAATTGTGGGAAAAGTCAAGGGGTGTGAATACTTAAAATGTAAAATACTTGTGTGTGTGTGTGTCAGTCTTAATCTCTCATCAACTATATGAAGATAGGAGGTAGCTATACAGCCATACAGTATGTCACTATTAATGACAGCATTGAATAAGATACATTATCACTTAACCACTCACGTTCACTATATATATACCTCTCTCTCTCTCTCTCTCTCTCTCTCTCTCTCTCTCTCTCTCTCTCTCTCTCTCAAATTCAAGCTGCATGAAAAACATTGTAAATATTGCCAAAGCAACAATGTATACAATATACATTGTAATAAAATTCTAAACAATAACAAATAATAATATAAAATGGTAGTAAACAATAATACAAAATTAAATACAAAAATAATAATAAGAAAAATGGTAACAGTCAATAGTAGAATGTAATGTAATAAAAATAAAAATATAAATATGGAAAATGAAACAATAACTAACTTATAACTAAATAACGGTCATCTTCACCATTACATCAGTACTACAACTACTATCATCATTACCACTACTACTACCACCATCACTAAACTGCTATCATTACCATTACCACCCATACCACTACCACTACTACTACCACCACCATCACTAAACTATTATCATTACCATTACCACCCATACCACTACCACTACTACTACCACCACCATCACTAAACTGCTATCATTACCATTACCACCCATACCACTACCACTACTACTACCACCATCACTAAACTGCTATCATTACCATTACCACCCATACCACTACCACTACTACTACCACCACCATCACTAAACTATTATCATTACCATTACCACCCATACCACTACCACTACTACTACCACCACCATCACTAAACTGCTATCATTACCATTACCACCCATACCACTACCACTACTACTACCACCACCATCACTAAACTGCTATCATTACCATTACCACCCATACCACTACTACTACCACCACCATCACTAAACTGCTATCATTACCATTACCACCCATACCACTACCACTACTACTACCACCACCATCACTAAACTATTATCATTACCATTACCACCCATACCACTACCACTACTACTACCACCACCATCACTAAACTATTATCATTACCATTACCACCCATACCACTACCACTACTACTACCACCACCATCACTAAACTATTATCATTACCATTACCACCCATACCACTACCACTACTACTACCACCACCATCACTAAACTGCTATCATTACCATTACCCCCCATACCACTACCACTACTACTACCACCACCATCACTAAACTGCTATCATTACCATTACCACCCATACCACTACCACTACTACTACCACCACCATCACTAAACTGTTATCATTACCATTACCACCCATACCACTACCACTACTACTACCACCACCATCACTAAACTGCTATCATTACCATTACCCCCCATACCACTACCACTACTACTACCACCACCATCACTAAACTGCTATCATTACCATTACCACCCATACCACTACCACTACTACTACCACCACCATCACTAAACTGCTATCATTACCATTACCACCCATACCACTACCACTACTACTACCACCACCATCACTAAACTGTTATCATTACCATTACCACCCATACCACTACCACTACTACTACCACCACCATCACTAAACTGCTATCATTACCATTACCACCCATACCACTACCACTACTACTACCACCACCATCACTAAACTGTTATCATTACCATTACCCCCCATACCACTACCACTACTACCACCACCATCACTAAACTGCTATCATTACCATTACTACCCATACCACTACTACTACCACCACCATCACTAAACTGTTATCATTACCATTACCACCCATACCACTACCACTACTACTACCACCACCATCACTAAACTGCTATCATTACCATTACCACCCATACCACTACCACTACTACTACCACCACCATCACTAAACTGCTAACATTACCATTACCACCCATACCACTACTACTACTACTACCACCACCATCACTAAACTGCTATCATTACCATTACCACCCATACCACTACCACTACCACTACTACTACCACCACCATCACTAAACTGTTATCATTACCATTACCCCCCATACCACTACCACTACTACTACCACCACCATCACTAAACTGCTATCATTACCATTACCACCCATACCACTACTACTACCACCACCATCACTAAACTGCTATCATTACCATTACCACCCATACCACTACCACTACTACTACCACCACCATCACTAAACTGCTATCATTACCATTACCACCCATACCACTACCACTACTACTACCACCACCATCACTAAACTGCTATCATTACCATTACCACCCATACCACTACCACTACTACTACCACCACCATCACTAAACTGTTATCATTACCATTACCACCCATACCACTACCACTACTACTACCACCACCATCACTAAACTGTTATCATTACCATTACCACCCATACCACTACCACTACCACTACTACTACCACCACCATCACTAAACTGCTATCATTACCATTACCACCCATACCACTACCACTACCACTACTACTACCACCACCATCACTAAACTGCTATCATTACCATTACCACCCATACCACTACCACTACTACTACCACCACCATCACTAAACTGCTATCATTACCATTACCACCCATACCACTACCACTACTACTACCACCACCACCATCACTACACTGCTATCATTACCATTACCACCCATACCACTACTACTACCACTACTACTACCACCACCATCACTAAACTGCTATCATTACCATTACCGCCCATACCACTACCACTACTACTACCACCACCATCACTAAACTGCTATCATTACCATTACCACCCATACCACTACCACTACTACTACCACCACCATCACTAAACTGCTATCATTACCATTACCACCCATACCACTACCACTACTACTACCACCACCATCACTAAACTGCTATCATTACCATTACCACCCATACCACTACCACTACTACTACCACCACCATCACTAAACTGCTATCATTACCATTATCACCCATACCACTACCACTACTACTACCACCACCATCACTAAACTGCTATCATTACCATTACCAACCATGCCATACCACTACCACTACTACTACCACTACCATCACTAAACTGCTATCATTACCATTACCACCCATACCACTACCACTACTACTACCACACCATCACTAAACTGTTATCATTACCATTACCACCCATACCACTACCACTACTACTACCACCACCATCACTAAACTGTTATCATTACCATTACCACCCATACCACTACCACTACTACTACCACCACCATCACTAAACTGCTATCATTACCATTACCACCCATACCACTACCACTACTACTACCACCACCATCACTAAACTGCTATCATTACCATTACCACCCATACCACTACCACTACTACTACCACCACCATCACTAAACTGTTATCATTACCATTACCACCCATACCACTACCACTACTACTACCACCACCATCACTAAACTGCTATCATTACCATTACCACCCATACCACTACCACTACTACCTACCACCATCACTAAACTGCTATCATTACCATTACCACCCATACCACTACTACTACCACCACCATCACTAAACTGTTATCCTTACCATTACCATTACCACCACCACTACCACCACTATACTGATATCATTACCATTACCACCCATACCACTACCACTACTACTACCACCACCATCACTAAACTGCTATCATTACCATTACCACCCATACCACTACCACTACTACTACCACCACCATCACTAAACTGTTATCATTACCATTACCACCCATACCACTACTACTACCACCACCATCACTAAACTGCTATCATTACCATTACCATTACCACCACCACTACCACCACTATACTGATATCATTACCATTACCACCCATACCACTACCACTACCACCACCATCACTAAACTGCTATCATTACCATTACCACCCATACCACTACCACTACTACTACCACCACCATCACTAAACTGCTATCATTACCATTACCCCCCATACCACTACCACTACTACTACCACCACCATCACTAAACTGTTATCATTACCATTACCACCCATACCACTACCACTACTACTACCACCACCATCACTAAACTGCTATCATTACCATTACCACCCATACCACTACTATTTGGAATGATAAACAATAATAATAACATTTTTAGTCATTTAGCAGACACTCTTATCCAGAGTGACTTACAGTAGTGAATGCATACACTTCATTTCATTTCATGCATTTTTTTTTTTTTTGTACTGGCCCCCCGTGGGAACCGAACCCACAACCCTGGCGTTGCACACACCATGCTGGCATTGCAAATACCATGCTCTACCAACTGAGCCACAGGGAAGGCCTAAATATGTATTTGGCTGCAATAATAGTAATAATAAGTAAGTTACTATTTACTATGCAGATATTATTATTCAGTGTCTCTCAGGCTATGGCAGGCAAATACGTATTTGGCTGCAAGAGGAGCCATTGCTCCTTCGCCCATGAGTATTTTAACTTTTTCGTCTGGGTTTAATAAGTTCAAATTTGGAATAAATGTAGTCTTTTCTGTGAATAATGAATCTCTTTGTGAGGAATATTTCTCACGGTAAAGGAGAAAGTGCATCTCTGTTTCTACCTCCCCTGTCGTGCAGTGACCACATACACGCTCCTCTTTGGGTAGCCATGTCTTTTTATGTCTGCCGGTTTCTATTGCCAATCTGTGGTCACAGCCTGTACTTGGTAAGGATCTGTCTCTGCTTCGTATCTCTGACAGAGTAGAGATAATCAGCCAATTCATATTCTCTGTTTAGGGTCAGATAGCAATTTAGTGGGCTTTGGGATTTTGTTTCGTTTTTCCAATGTTGTAAATATGAATCCTTTGATTGGTTCATGATTTTGTTTATTTCAATTCTTTCTTTTGAAGCAGTGCTGGTGTCAGCTTGGTTGGTGAGGTCCAACACCAGCTACTGAGAGGGCTCGTTTCTGGGCTCAGCTCTTGGGTTTGAAGTGCTTTAAATTGCAGACTTGAATTTGGACTTGAATTTATATGTAGCCACAATTGTAATGATCTTTTCTGTATTTTCATTATTACTGGAAAGCTGTCCAATTCTGCCCTACATGCAATTTAGTGCAATCTATTTATCTACCTTCCTCTCTCTCTCTACGTCTCTCTCTCTCTCTATCTCTACATATACATCTCTATTTATCTACCTCTCTCTCTCTACCTCTCTCTCTCTCTCTACGTCTCTCTCTCTCTCTCTGCCTCTCTCTCTCTCTACCTCTCTCTCTCTACCTCTCTCTCTCTCTCTCTCGACGTCTCTCTCTCTCTCTCTCTCTACCTCTCTCTCTCTGCCTCTCTCTCTCTCTGCCTCTCTCTCTCTCTCTCTACCTCTCTCTCTCTCTCTCGCTCTACATATACATCTCTATTTATCTACCTCTCTCTGCCTCTCTCTCTCTCTCTCTCTCTGCCTCTCTCTCTCTCTCTACCTCTCAAATTCAAATTCAAATTCAAGCTGCTTTATTGGCATGAAAAACATAGTGTCAATATTGCCAAAGCAACAATGTATACAATATACATTGTAATACAATTCTAAACAATAACAGATAATAATATAAAATGGCAGTAAATAATAATACAAAATTAAATACAAAAATAATAATAATAATCTCTGTGAAGGGAATTGTACACAGCGTTATACGAGATCTTCAGTTTCTTGTAAATTTCTCACATGGAATAGCCTTAATTTCTCAGAACAAGAATAGACTGACGAGTTTCAGAAGAAGTTCTTTGTTTCTGGTCATTTTGATCCTGTAATCGAACCCACAAATGCTGACGCTCCAGATACTCAACTAGTCTAAAGAACGACAGTTTTATTGCTTCTTTATGAAGGACAACAGTTTTCAGCTGTGCTAACATAATTGCAAAAGGGTTTCCTAATGATCAATTAGCCTTTTAAAATGATAAATTTGGATTAGCTAACACAACGTGCCATTGGAACACAAGAGTGATGGTTGCTGATAATGGGCCTCTGTACGCCTATGTAGATATTCCATTAAAAATCTGCCGTTTCCAGCTACAATAGTCATTTACAACATTAACAATGTCTACACAGTATTTCTGATCAATTTGATGATATTTTAATGGACAAAAAAATAGCTTTTCTTAAAAAAAAAGAAGAAATTTCTAAGTGACCACAAACTTTTGAACGGTAGTGTATCTACCTCTATCTCTAACTCTCTCTATATATATAACTCTCTCTCTATATATAACTCTCTCTCTATATATAACTCTCTATATATACTGCTCAAAAAAATAAAGGGAACACTTAAACAACACATCCTAGATCTGAATGAAATAAATAATCTTATTAAATACTTTTTGATTTACATAGTTGAATGTGCTGACAACAAAATCACACAAAAATAATCAATGGAAATCCAATTTATCAACCCATGGAGGTCTGGATTTGGAGTCACACTCAAAATTAAAGTGGAAAACCACACTACAGGCTGATCCAACTTTGATGTAATGTCCTTAAAACAAGTCAAAATGAGGCTCAGTAGTGTGTGTGGCCTCCACGTGCCTGTATGACCTCCCTACAACGCCTGGGCATGCTCCTGATGAGGTGGCGGATGGTCTCCTGAGGGATCTCCTCCCAGACCTGGACTAAAGCATCCGCCAACTCCTGGACAGTCTGTGGTGCAACGTGGCGTTGGTGGATGGAGCGAAACATGATGTCCCAGATGTGCTCAATTGGATTCAGGTCTGGGGAACGGGCGGGCCAGTCCATAGCATCAATGCCTTCCTCTTGCAGGAACTGCTGACACACTCCAGCCACATGAGGTCTAGCATTGTCTTGCATTAGGAGGAACCCAGGGCCAACCGCACCAGCATATGGTCTCACAAGGGGTCTGAGGATATCATCTCGGTACCTAATGGCAGTCAGGCTACCTCTGGTGAGCACATGGAGGGCTGTGCGGCCCCCCAAAGAAATGCCACCCCACACCATGACTGACCCACCGCCAAACCGGTCATGCTGGAGGATGTTGCAGGCAGCAGAACGTTCTCCACGGCGTCTCCAGACTGTCACGTCTGTCACGTGCTCAGTGTGAACCTGCTTTCATCTGTGAAGAGCACAGGGCACCAGTGGCGAATTTGCCAATCTTGGTGTTCTCTGGCAAATGCCAAACGTCCTGCACGGTGTTGGGCTGTAAGCACAACCCCCACCTGTGGATGTCGGGCCCTCATACCACCCTCATGGAGTCTGTTTCTGACCATTTGAGCAGACACATGCACATTTGTGGCCTGCTGGAGGTCATTTTGCAGGGCTCTGGCAGTGCTTCTCCTGCTCCTCCTTGCACAAAGGCTGAGGTAGCGGTCCTGCTGCTGGGTTGTTGCCCTCCTACGGCCTCCTCCACGTCTCCTGATGTACTGGCCTGTCTCCTGGTAGCGCCTCCATGCTCTGGACACTACGCTGACAGACACAGCAAACCTTCTTGCCACAGCTCACATTGATGTGCCATCCTGGATGAGCTGCACTACCTGAGCCACTTGTGTGGGTTGTAGACTCCGTCTCATGCTACCACTAGAGTGAAAGCACCGCCAGCATTCAAAAGTGACCAAAACATCAGCCAGGAAGCATAGGAACTGAGAAGTGGTCTGTGGTCCCCACCTGCAGAACCACTCCTTTATTGGGGGTGTCTTGCTAATTGCCTATCATTTCCACCTGTTGTCTATTCCATTTGCACAACAGCATGTGCAATTTATTGTCAATTAGTGCTGCTTCCTAAGTGGACAGTTTGATTTGAGTTTGAGTTTATTTTATTTTTACAGGGACAGTGCACATTAATCAACGTTTCAGTAAAAGTGCCGGTTTTAGCCAGCCGGCTAATTTTCAACCGCAGTCCCTGGGCAGGTTATTAAAAACAATTACAATATAGACAATCATTGAACAGTGAGCACACGCAGAGTAACATAGGACAAGCAAGACATAGCATACAGACAGAGCAACATAGGACAAGCAAGATGTAGCATACAGACAGAGCAACATAGAACAAAAAGCAACAAGACAAAATCCATTAAAACAACAAAGTGTTTCCACACCTCACAAGCTACAGACAACAGACAACATGGAAAGTGGCAATACACAGCTAGGGATTATGTTCACAAGTCTGATTGACCTTTAGCCATGTCTTCATGCATTTTGTGAAAGTGTGATATGTGGTGCAGTTATGTGTGTCTGATGGCAGTGTATTCCAGACATGGGAAGCTCTCACAGAGAAAGCAGATTTACTAAAGGTGCTTTTCCTTAAGGGAACTATACAGTCACCTCTCATGGCAGACCTTGTGGATCTGCTGCCATATGTTTGGGTTTTCTGTTTTACAAAAATACTGAGTGGAGGGGGAGCTAGGCCATTTAGGATCTTGAATACAAGACATGCGTCGGTGTATTGCACAAGATTTTCCCAACTCAGGAGCTCATGCTTTCTGAGGATGTAACAGTGATGATGGCTATTGGGCTTTCTATCGAGCACTTTGAGAGCCTGTTTGTAGACAGACTGAATAGGTTTTAATGTTGTATAGCAAGCTTGGGTCCAACTAGTCAAGCAGTATGTCAAGTGGGGGAGTATCATCGATTTGAAATACAGTTTTGCTACCTCTGTGGTCAAACAATTTCGTATAAATCGGAAATTAGCTAGGTTGAATTTGGTTATTTGAATGACCTTTTTCACATGCTTTTTAAAAGAGAGGTTGGAATCAAGTATGATTCCAAGGTACTTAAAATCAGATACCACCTGGAGCTTCTCCCCTGACACATAGACATCTGGCTCAGTAGCATCTGTTGCCCTCTTTGTGAAGAACATGCAAACTGTTTTTTTCACATTGAGATGCAAACACGAGTCACTGAGCCACTTTGTAACCTGGACCATTACAGTAGTGAGTTCTTGTGCAGCTTGTTGTTTGCTCTTTGCATGCACATATATCACTGTATCATCTGCATACATTTGAACTTCAGACCCAGTGCAGACGGAAGGCAGATCATTAATGTACAAGCTGAACAGGAGGGGCCCCAGTATTGACCCTTGGGGCACGCCCACATCATAGCTAAGAGTGGGCGACAGCTCATTGCTCACTCTGACACACTGAGTTCTGCCTTCAAGGTATGATTTCATCCATCTCAAGGCATCGGGGGAAAAGTTGAACTTGGACAATTTTGTGATGAGAATCTCATGGTTAACAGTATCGAAAGCCTTCCTTAGGTCCAGAAACACAGCCCCAACAACGCCCCCTTTGTCCATCTTGGACTTCACATTTTCCAGAAGAAATTAGTTGGCCGTTTCTGTGGAGTGTTTCGCTCTGAAGCCAAACTGCATGGAGTGTAATGTGAAGGGGCTGTTGTTGAGGTGGGAAATCAGTTGTTCTGCTACACACTTTTCAACAACCTTCGACACTACAGGTAGTATACTAATGGGCCTGTAGTTACTCACATCAGCAGGGTCGCCCGATTTAAAGATGGCCGTTATTATGGCTGACTTCCATACCCTTGGAAACACCCCCAGACCAATAGATGTGTTGGTGACCTTAGTAATGGGGCCAATGAGTGACTCTTTGTAGTTTTTAAGAAAGGTAGAGTCCAGCCCAAACACATCTTTGGATTTAGAGTTCTTTAGTGAGCTAATCACCTTGTTCCCCTCTGACTCAGAAACCTCCCTTATGATGAAGACAGGTTGAGCGTCATTCACTAGCACTGAGCCCAATAAACCAGTGGAGGGGTTCTGTGTCAGTACCTTGACAGAGTCAATAAAGTAGGAATTGAAGTTTCACAGAAGTGTGATTGACTTGGAGTTACATTGTGTTGTTTAAGTGTTCCCTTTATTTTTTTGAGCAGTGTATATATATAACTCTCTCTCTATATATATAACTCTCTCTCTATATATAACTCTCTCTCTCTCTCTATAACTCTCTCTATATATATAACTCTCTCTCTATAACTCTCTCTCTATATATAACTCTCTCTCTCTATATAACTCTCTATATAACTCTCTCTATATATATAACTCTCTCTCTCTATATAACTCTCTATATAACTCTCTCTCTATATATAACTCTCTCTCTATATATAACTCTCTCTCTATATATAACTCTATCTATATATATAACTCTCTCTATATATAACTCTCTCTATATATATAACTCTCTCTATATATATATAACTCTCTCTATATATATAACTATCTCTATATATATAACTCTCTCTATATGTATAACTCTATATATATAACTCTATATATATATATAACTCTCTCTATATATATAACTCTCTCTCTATATATAACTCTCTCTATATATATAACTCTCTCTATATATATATATATATATATAACTCTCTCACTATATATAACTCTCTCTATATATATAACTCTCTCTCTATATATAACTCTCTCTCTATAACTCTCTCTCTATATATAACTCTCTCTATATATATAACTCTATATATAACTCTCTCTCTATATATAACTCTCTATATAACTCTCTCTCTATATATAACTCTCTCTCTCTATATAACTCTCTCTCTATATATAACTCTCTCTATATATATATAACTCTCTCTATATATAACTCTCTCTCTATATATAACTCTCTCTATATATATATAACTCTCTCTCTATATATATAACTCTCTCTATACATATAACTCTATATATATATATATAACTCTCTCTATATATATAACTCTCTCTCTATATATAACTCTCTCTATATATATAACTCTATATATATATATATATAACTCTATATATATATAACTCTATATATATATATATATATATATATATAACTCTCTCTCTATATATAACTCTCTCTCTATATATAACTCTCTCTATATATATATAACTCTCTCTCTATATATAACTCTCTCTATATATATAACTCTCTCTCTATATATAACTCTCTCTCTATATATAACTCTCTCTCTGTATATAACTCTCTCTCTATATATATATAACTCTCTCTCTATATGTATAACTCTCTCTCTATATATATATAACTCTCTCTATATATATAACTCTCTATATATATATAACTCTCTCTATATATATAACTCTCTATATATATATAACTCTCTCTATATATATAACTCTCTCTCTATATATAACTCTCTCTCTATATATAACTCTCTCTCTATATATAACTCTCTCTCTATATATAACTCTCTCTATATATATATAACTCTCTCTCTATATATAACTCTCTATATAACTATCTCTATATATATAACTCTATATATAACTCTCTCTATATATATAACTCTCTATATAACTCTCTCTCTATATATAACTCTCTCTCTATATATAACTCTATATATAACTCTCTCTCTATATATAACTCTATATATAACTCTCTCTATATATATAACTCTCTCTATATATATATAACTCTCTATATAACTCTCTATATATATATAACTCTCTCTATATATATAACGCTCTCTCTCTATATAACTCTCTCTCTATATATAACTCTCTCTCTATATATAACTCTCTCTATATATATAACTTTCTCTCTATATATAACTCTATATATAACTCTCTCTATATATATAACTCTATATATAACTCTCTCTGTATATATAACTCTCTATATAACTCTCTCTCTATATATAACTCTCTCTATATATATAACTCTATATATAACTCTCTCTCTATATATAACTCTATATATAACTCTCTCTCTATATATAACTCTCTCTATATATATATAACTCTCTATATAACTCTCTCTCTATATATAACTCTCTCTCTATATATAACTCTCTCTATATATATATATAACTCTCTCTATATATATAACTCTCTCTCTATATATAACTCTCTCTATAAATATATAACTCTCTCTATATATATATAACTCTCTATATATATATAACTCTCTCTATATATATAACTCTCTCTATATATATAACTCTCTCTATATATAACACTCTCTATATATAACTCTCTCTATATATATAACTCTCTCTCTATATATAACTCTCTCTATATATATAACTCTATATATATATATAACTCTCTCTCTATATATAACTCTCTATATAACTCTCTCTCTATATATAACTCTCTCTATATATATAACTCTCTCTATATATATAACTCTCTCTCTATACATAACTCTCTCTCTATATGTAACTCTCTCTATATATATAACTCTATATATATATATAACTCTATATATATATATAACTCTCTCTCTATATATAACTCTCTCTATATATACAATTCTCTCTCTCTATATATAACTCTCTATATATATATATAACTCTCTCTCTATATATAACTCTCTCTATATATATAACTCTCTCTCTCTATATATAACTCTCTCTATATATATAACTCTCTCTATATATATAACTCTCTCTATATATATAACTCTATATATATATAACTCTATATATATATATATATATATATATAACTCTCTCTATATATATAACTCTCTCTCTATATATAACTCTCTCTCTATAACTCTCTCTCTATATATAACTCTCTCTCTATATATAACTCTATATATAACTCTCTCTCTATATATAACTCTCTATATAACTCTCTGTCTATATATAACTCTCTCTATATATATAACTCTCTCTATATATATAACTCTCTCTATATATACTGCTCAAAAAAATAAAGGGAACACTTAAACAACACAATGTAACTCCAAGTCAATCACACTTCTGTGAAATCAAACTGTCCACTTAGGAAGCAACACTGATTGACAATACATTTCACATGCTGTTGTGCAAATGGAATAGACAACAGGTGGAAATTATAGGCAATTAGCAAGACACCCCCAATAAAGGAGTGGTTTTGCAGGTGGGGACCACAGACCACTTCTCAGTTCCTATGCTTCCTGGCTGATGTTTTGGTCACTTTTGAATGCTGGCGGTGCTTTCACTCTAGTGGTAGCATGAGACGGAGTCTACAACCCACACAAGTGGCTCAGGTAGTGCAGCTCATCCAGGATGGCACATCAATGCGAGCTGTGGCAAGAAGGTTTGCTGTGTCTGTCAGCGTAGTGTCCAGAGCATGGAGGCGCTACCAGGAGACAGGCCAGTACATCAGGAGACGTGGAGGAGGCCGTAGGAGGGCAACAACCCAGCAGCAGGACCGCTACCTCCGCCTTTGTGCAAGGAGAAGCACTGCCAGAGCCCTGAAAAATGACCTACAGCAGGCCACAAATGTGCATGTGTCTGCTCAAATGGTCAGAAACAGACTCCATGAGGGTGGTATGAGGGCCCAACGTCCACAGGTGGGGGTTGTGCTTACAGCCCAACACCGTGCAGGACGTTTGGCATTTGCCAGAGAACACCAAGATTGGCAAATTCGCCACTGGCGCCCTGTGCTCTTCACAGATGAAAGCAGGTTCACACTGAGCACATGTGACAGACGTGACAGTCTGGAGACGCCGTGGAGAACGTTCTGCTGCCTGCAACATCCTCCAGCATGACCAGTTTGGCGGTGGGTCAGTCATGGTGTGGGGTGGCATTTCTTTGGGGGGCCGCACAGCCCTCCATGTGCTCGCCAGAGGTAGCCTGACTGCCATTAGATACCGAGATGAGATCCTCAGACCCCTTGTGAGACCATATGCTGGTGCGGTTGGCCCTGGGTTCCTCCTAATGCAAGACCATGCTAGACCTCATGTGGCTGGAGTGTGTCAGCAGTTCCTGCAAGAGGAAGGCATTGATGCTATGGACTGGCCCGCCCGTTCCCCAGACCTGAATCCAATTGAGCACATCTGGGACATCATGTCTCGCTCCATCCACCAACGCCACGTTGCACCACAGACTGTCCAGGAGTTGGCGGATGCTTTAGTCCAGGTCTGGGAGGAGCTCCCTCAGGAGACCATCCACCACCTCATCAGGAGCATGGCCAGGCATTGTAGGGAGGTCATACAGGCACGTGGAGGCCACACACACTACTGAGCCTCATTTTGACTTGTTTTAAGGACATTACATCAAAGTTGGATCAGCCTGTAGTGTGGTTTTCCACTTTCATTTTGAGTGTGAATCCAAATCCAGACCTCCATGGGTTGATAAATTGGATTTCCATTGATTATTTTTGTGTGATTTTGTTGTCAGCACATTCAACTATGTAAAGATAAAAGTATTTAATAAGATTATTTAATTCATTCAGATCTAGGATGTGTTATTTTAGTGTTCCCTTTATTTTTTTGAGCAGTGTATATAACTCTCTCTATATATAACTCTCTCTCTATATATAACTCTCTCTCTATATATATAACTCTCTATATATATATAACCCTCTCTATATATATAACTCTATATATATAACTCTATATATATATAACTCTCTCTCTATATATAACTCTCTCTATATATATAACTCTCTCTCTATATATAACTCTCTCTATATATATAACTCTATATATATATAACTCTATATATATATATAACTCTCTCTCTATATATAACTCTCTCTATATATATAACTCTGTATATATATATAACTCTCTCTATATATATAACTCTCTCTATATATATAACTCTCTATATATATATATAACTCTCTCTCTGTATATAACTCTCTCTCTATATATATATAACTCTCTCTATATATATAACTCTCTCTTTCTATATATATATAACTCTCTCTATATATATAACTCTCTCTATATATATAACTCTCTATATATATATAACTCTCTCTATATATATAACTCTCTCTCTATATACAACTCTCTCTCTATATATAACTCTCTCTATATATATAACTCTCTCTCTATATATAACTCTCTCTATATATATATATATATAACTCTCTCTCTATATATAACTCTATATATAACTCTCTCTCTATATATAACTCTCTATATAACTCTCTCTCTATATATAACTCTCTATATAACTCTCTCTGTATATATAACTCTCTCTATATATAACTCTATATATAACTCTATATATAACTCTCTCTCTATATATATAACTCTATATATAACTCTCTCTCTATATATAACTCTCTATATAACTCTCTCTATACATATAACTCTCTCTCTATATATAACTCTATATATAACTCTCTATATAACTCTCTCTATATATAACTCTCTCTATATATATATAACTCTCTTTATATATATAACTCTCTATATATATATAACTCTCTCTATATATATAACTCTCTCTATATATATAACTCTCTCTATATATAACTCTCTCTATATATATAACTCTCTCTCTATATATAACTCTCTCTCTATATATAACTCTCTCTATATATATATATAACTCTCTCTATATATATAACTCTATATATAACTCTCTCTCTATATATAACTCTCTATATAACTCTCTCTCTATATATAACTCTCTATATAACTCTCTCTGTATATATAACTCTCTCTATATATAACTCTATATATAACTCTATATATAACTCTCTCTATATATATATAACTCTATATATAACTCTCTCTCTATATATAACTCTCTATATAACTCTCTCTATACATATAACTCTCTCTCTATATATAACTCTATATATAACTCTCTATATAACTCTCTCTATATATAACTCTCTCTATATATATATAACTCTCTTTATATATATAACTCTCTATATATATAACTCTCTCTATATATATAACTCTCTCTCTATATATAACTCTCTCTATATATATAACTCTCTCTATATATATAACTCTCTCTCTATATATAACTCTCTCTCTATATATAACTTTCTCTATATATATAACTCTCTCTATATATAACTCTCTCTATATATAACTCTCTCTATATATATAACTCTCTCTATATATATATAACTCTCTCTATATATATATAACTCTATATATAACTCTCTCTATATATATAACTCTCTCTCTATATATAACTCTATATATAACTCTCTCTATATATATAACTCTCTATATAACTCTCTCTCTATATATAACTCTCTCTCTATATATAACTCTATATATAACTATCTCTCTATATATAACTCTATATATAACTCTCTCTATATATATATATAACTCTCTCTATATATA
>NC_138304.1:84542500-84545000 GCF_965601325.2 Salmo salar | reverse complement strand
GTGTGTGTGTGTGTGTGTGTGTGTGTGTGTGTGTGTGTGTGTGTGTGTGTGTGTGTGTGTGTGTGTGTGTGTGTGTGTGTGTGTGTGTGTGTGTGTGTGTGTGTGTGTGTGTGTGTGTGTGTGTGTGTGTGTGTGTGTGTGTGTGTGTGTGTGTGTGTGTGTGTGTGTGTGTGTGTGTGTGTCTGACCCCACTCTAACACTGACAGGCCAGGATAACCACACTGTGTCTTTTGTCTAAACCATGGAAGTCATCGATCACCTTGTAATGAAGAAGTTAAATATCTGTCCACAATTTACAGCCCAACATCGCCTTTTCCTTTCTCTCTTTCTCTCTTTCTCTCTTTCTCTCTTTCTCTCTTTCTCACCCTGCAGCATTTTGAAAGGTTTCCCTCTTTTTCTCTCCCTTTACTACAGAGACACAGACAATACATGATGGACCACTCATTTCATCTCACTGCTTTTCAGTTGTTCAACCTCTTTTCTTATCCCTCCTTCTTTGTTTTTGCTCTTTCTCTTTTTTGTTCTCTCTCCATGGTGACTGTCCTCCCTATAGGCTTGAGGTATTCATCAAGTGGGCGTGGCCTAATTAATGACCTCCTACTGCTGTTGTAATGGGCTGTTAAATACAAACTGCTTTACAACGTCTAATCATTACATTATCACACACAAACACGCGCACGCAAACACACGCGCACGCACGCACATGCACGCACACACACAGGCACGCATGCGCACGCACGCAAACACACACACACGCATGCAAACACACACGCACGCAAACACACACGCACGCAAACACACACGCACGCAAACACACACACACACACACACACACACACACACACACAGGGTTAGTCCTTTAGTTCTTTACACACATTCGATGAATAACAGTCCATTGAACAGAGACAATATCAGTCCAGCTCTGTAGCTGTTCCAACCAGGCCATTGTCTCCATGGCTGAGAGAGAAGTCAGCAATCTGTAGCAGTAGTAACACTTCATATGACATGGTGGATGGAGAGAGGGGTGAAGAGAGAAAAGAGAGAGGGGTGAAGAGAGAAAAGAGAGAGGGTGAGAGAGAAAAGAGAGAGGGGTGAAGAGAGAAAAGAGAGAGGGGTGAGAGAGAAAACAGAGAGGGGTGAAGAGAGAAAAGAGAGAGGGGTGGACAGAGAAAAGAGAGAGGGGTGGACAGAGAAAAGAGAGAGGGGTGGAGAGAGAAAAGAGAGAGGGGTGGAGAGAGAAAAGAGAGAGGGGTAGAGAGAGAAAAGAGAGAGGGGTGGACAGAGAAAAGAGAGAGGGGTGGACAGAGAAAAGAGAGAGGGGTGGACAGAGAAAAGAGAGAGGGTGAGAGAGAAAAGAGAGAGGGGTGGACAGAGAAAAGAGAGAGGGGTAGAGAGAGAAAAGAGAGAGGGGTGGACAGAGAAAAGAGAGAGGGTGAGAGAGAAAAGAGAGAGGGGTGAAGAGAGAAAAGAGAGAGGGGTGGACAGAGAAAAGAGAGAGGGGTGGACAGAGAAAAGAGAGAGGGGTGGACAGAGAAAAGAGAGAGGGGTGGACAGAGAAAAGAGAGAGGGTGAGAGAGAAAAGAGAGAGGGGTGGACAGAGAAAAGAGAGAGGGGTAGAGAGAGAAAAGAGAGAGGGGTGGACAGAGAAAAGAGAGAGGGTGAGAGAGAAAAGAGAGAGGGGTGAAGAGAGAAAAGAGAGAGGGGTGGACAGAGAAAAGAGAGAGGGGTGGACAGAGAAAAGAGAGAGGGGTGGACAGAGAAAAGAGAGAGGGGTGGACAGAGAAAAGAGAGAGGGGTGGAGAGAGAAAAGAGAGAGGGGTGAAGAGAGAAAAGAGAGAGGGGTGGACAGAGAAAAGAGAGAGGGTGAGAGAGAGAAAAGAGAGAGGGGTGAGAGAGAAAAGAGAGAGGGGTGGACAGAGAAAAGAGAGAGGGTGAGAGAGAGAAAAGAGAGAGGGGTGGACAGAGAAAAGAGAGAGGGGTGGAGAGAGAAAAGAGAGGGGTGGACAGAGAAAAGAGAGAGGGGTAGAGAGAGAAAAGAGAGGGGTGGACAGAGAAAAGAGAGAGGGGTAGAGAGAGAAAAGAGAGAGGGGTAGAGAGAGAAAAGAGAGAGGGGTAGAGAGAGAAAAGAGAGAGGGGTGGACAGAGAAAAGAGAGAGGGGTAGACAGAGAAAAGAGAGAGGGTGAGAGAGAAAAGAGAGAGGGGTGGACAGAGAAAAGAGAGAGGGGTGGACAGAGAAAAGAGAGAGGGGTGGACAGAGAAAAGAGAGGGGTGGACAGAGAAAAGAGAGAGGGGTGGACAGAGAAAAGAGAGAGGGGTAGAGAGAGAAAAGAGAGAGGGGTAGAGAGAGAAAAGAGAGAGGGGTAGAGAGAGAAAAGAGAGAGGGGTAGAGAGAGGGTGTGAAAGGAGCTGGACATGTATAGGTTGTTTATAAGGCACAGGATAGTTCATGTATAGGTTGTTTATAAGGCACAGGATAGTTCATGTATAGGTTGTTTATAA
>NC_138304.1:84530000-84537500 GCF_965601325.2 Salmo salar | reverse complement strand
ATCTATCTATCTATCTATCTATCTATCTATCTACAGTATCTATCTATCTATCTATCTATCTATCTATCTATCTATCTATCTATCTATCTATCTATCTATCTATCTATCTATCTATCTATCTATCTATCTATCTATCTATCTATCTATCTATCAACGTACCATGAATATATGAGGGTCAGCAGGTAGCCTAGCGGTTATCGCATTGGGAAAGTAACTGAACGGTTGCTATTTCAAATCCCAGGGCTGACAAAGTCAAACTCTGTCTATGTGCCCGTGAGCAAGGCACTTAACTCTATCTTTTCCATGGTCGCCTGTCACGGCTGTTCAAAGGATCGGACCAACGTGCAGCATGGTTGTAGTTCCACATATTTATTTATATATATATATATATATATATATATATATATTTATCTCCAATTACAGACAACGAGAACCGGCTGCCTCTAATTGGAGATCATCCCAACAACCCCAACATAGAAATAGAAACCTAGAAAAACATCATAGAAACAGATAACAAGAAAAACACCCCCTGTCACGCCCTGACCTACTCTACTATAGAAAATGACATCTTACAAGGGTCAGGACGTGACATCACCATTGATAATGGCAGACCCTGGCCATGACCCCACTCCCCGAGGGTGTCTCAGGGAGAGTTTGGATATGCAAAAAACACATTTCCAATTCACATGTGTAAAATACGCACTTGAACATGTGTGAAATAAGACAATTATAATCACCCATCTAATTATTATTATATAAAAGTACAGTACAAGCAATAGCATAGGCTTACAGTATGTATAAAACAACAACATTATAACAATATATTTTTTTTTATCCAAGGACATTACAGATGTAGGATCTTAATTTGAGCCAGTTTGTTACAGCAGGGAAAGAATCCTGCAGCGACAGGGAATGTGAATTATTATATGGATTATAATTCATTGACATTTTTGTACGGGTTGATACATTTTTGATGTCTGACATTTGCAGCATCAAAAGAGTGATCAAATTAAGATCCTACATCGGTATCAATTATGTGGAATAGTGCACAGAGTAAAGCACTGCATGAAAAGAGGGATATCCAGGAAAGTGTTGATAATTAGTACATGCACACATGCAGGCACAGGCACACACACACAAGCATGTGCACCCACCCACCCACCCACCCACCCACACACACACACACACACACACACACACACACACACACACACACACACACACACACACACACACACACACACACACACTTCCTCCTAATCAAAAGTCGACCCCACTTAAAGATATGGGGGGTGGGTTTCTGGGTCGTTTAGCCCATATGTGCTCTGTATTGATGGATAGTCATATGCTGCTGAAAAGGCTGCATTCATATGCTGATATTCTCTCATATCAGCAGACAGACAGCCACACACACCGTACGCATGGCTACCAGACCACTGCCAATGTCACTCACGGAGAGGAGCAGAGAAAAAAGGGAGAGAAAAGAGAGAGAATAGAGAGGCAGAGAGCGAAGAGAGAGAGAAGAGAGGCAGAGAGAAAAGAGAGAGAGAAGAGAGAGCGAAGAGAGGCAGAGAGAAAAGAGAGTGAGAAGAGAGAGAAGAGAGGCAGAGAGAAAAGAGAAATGATCCTATTAATATCATTCTGTGTTTTTTCTATTCATGTCTGATGTCTCACTCTTAGCACCATTAGAATTTCTGAGGTGATTTAGCCAGGAATATAAACAGGCCTAACTGACCAATTAGATGTATCATTATGATTCTGTTTCTCTTTTTTAAAGGAGGGAGGTTTTGAAAAAGGGACTGTAAGATATATTCTATATTTAATATAGAGTAACAAGCTTTTAACACACACACTCACACACGCGCGCACACACACTGTGCGTCCCCCCCCATCTGTCTTTTTGTGGGAGGTCAAATGGTGGGCAATTAGAGCTGTCACCTGTTCAGGTCGTCATGGTAATGATCCTATTACAATATTCATATTCTTCTATTATCATAGAGTTGTAGAACGCTGGGGAGTGGAGCAGACCTGTGTTGTCACTACCACACCTGTGTAGAATATGATTTTTGTTTTCCCACCACACTCTCTCTCTCTCTCTCTCTCTCTCTCTCTCTCTCTCTGTCTCTCTCTCTGTCTCTCCTTATCTTCCTTCTCTGTACTGAAGAAAGGGCAGACTGGAATGCCACTTAGCAGTAATGACTATTATAATGCTGAGTCTAGTGTCTGGTGTGTGTGTGTGTCAGGTGAGAGTGTGTCAGGTGAGTGTGTGTGTCAGGTGAGAGTGTGTCTGGTGAGAGTGTCAGGTGAGTGTGTGTCTGGTGAGAGTGTGTCTGGTGAGAGTGTGTCTGGTGAGAGTGTGTCTGGTGAGAGTGTGTCAGGTGAGAGTGTGTCAGGTGAGAGTGTGTCTGGTGAGAGTGTGTCTGGTGTGTGTGTTAGGTGAGAGTGTGTCTGGTGAGAGTGTGTCAGGTGAGAGTGTGTCTGGTGTGTGTGTCAGGTGAGAGTGTGTCTGGTGAGAGTGTGTCAGGTGAAAGTGTGTCAGGTGAGAGTGTGTCAGGTGAGAGTGTGTCTGGTGAGAGTGTGTCTGGAATGCCACTTAGCAGTAATGACTATTATAATGCTGAGTCTAGTGTCTGGTGTGTGTGTGTGTCAGGTGAGAGTGTGTCAGGTGAGAGTGTGTCTGGTGAGAGTGTGTCAGGTGAGAGTGTGTCAGGTGAGAGTGTGTCTGGTGAGAGTGTGTCAGGTGAGAGTGTGTCTGGTGAGAGTGTGTCAGGTGAGAGTGTGTCTGGTGTGTGTGTGTCAGGTGAGAGTGTGTCTGGTGAGAGTGTGTCTGGTGAGAGTGTGTCAGGTGAGAGTGTGTCAGGTGAGAGTGTGTCTGGTGAGAGTGTGTCAGGTGAGAGTGTGTCTGGTGTGTGTGTGTCAGGTGAGAGTGTGTCAGGTGAGAGTGTGTCTGGTAAGAGTGTGTCAGGTGAGAGTGTGTCTGGTGAGAGTGTGTCAGGTGTGTGTGTGTCAGGTGAGAGTGTGTCAGGTGAGAGTGTGTCAGGTGAGAGTGTGTCTGGTGAGAGTGTGTCTGGTGAGAGTGTGTCAGGTGAGTGTGTGTCTGGTGTGTGTGTCTGGTGTGTGTTTGGGTCAGGTGTGTGTTTGGGTCAGGTGAGAGTGTGTCTGGTGAGAGTGTCAGGTGAGAG
Source organism: Salmo salar (assembly GCF_965601325.2). Lineage (NCBI taxonomy): Eukaryota > Metazoa > Chordata > Actinopteri > Salmoniformes > Salmonidae > Salmo > Salmo salar. The sequence goes on along the minus strand of NC_138304.1, from coordinate 84,534,318 downwards.
TGTGTCAGGTGAGAGTGTGTCTGGTGAGAGTGTGTCTGGTGAGAGTGTGTCAGGTGAGAGTGTGTCAGGTGTGTGTGTGTCTGGTGAGAGTGTGTCAGGTGAGAGTGTGTCAGGTGAGAGTGTGTCTGGTAAGAGTGTGTCAGGTGAGAGTGTGTCTGGTGAGAGTGTGTCTGGTGAGAGTGTGTCAGGTGAGAGTGTGTCAGGTGAGTGTGTGTCTGGTGTGTGTGTCTGGTGTGTGTTTGGGTCAGGTGTGTGTTTGGGTCAGGTGAGAGTGTGTCAGGTGAGAGTGTGTCTGGTGAGTGTGTGTCTGGTGTGTGTTTGGGTCAGGTGTGTGTTTGGGTCAGGTGTGTGTTTGGGTCAGGTGAGAGTGTGTCAGGTGAGAGTGTGTCTGGTGAGAGTGTGTCAGGTGTGTGTGTGTCTGGTGAGAGTGTGTCAGGTGAGAGTGTGTCAGGTGAGAGTGTGTCAGGTGAGAGTGTGTCTGGTGAGAGTGTCAGGTGAGAGTGTGTCAGGTGAGAGTGTGTCTGGTGAGAGTGTGTCAGGTGAGAGTGTGTCTGGTGAGAGTGTCAGGTGAGAGTGTGTCAGGTGAGAGTGTGTCTGGTGAGAGTGTGTCTGGTGAGAGTGTGTCAGGGTGAGAGTGTGTCAGGTGTGTGTGTGTCTGGTGAGAGTGTGTCAGGTGAGAGTGTGTCAGGTGAGAGTGTGTCTGGTAAGAGTGTGTCAGGTGAGAGTGTGTCTGGTGAGAGTGTGTCAGGTGAGAGTGTGTCTGGTAAGAGTGTGTCAGGTGAGAGTGTGTCTGGTGAGAGTGTGTCAGGTGAGAGTGTGTCTGGTGTGTGTGTGTCAGGTGTGTGTGTGTCAGGTGAGAGTGTGTCAGGTGAGAGTGTGTCTGGTGAGAGTGTGTCAGGTGAGAGTGTGTCTGGTGAGTGTGTGTCTGGTGAGAGTGTGTCAGGTGAGAGTTTGTCAGGTGAGTGTGTGTCTGGTGAGTGTGTGTCTGGTGAGAGTGTGTCTGGTGTGTGTTTGGGTCAGGTGTGTGTTTGGGTCAGGTGAGAGTGTGTCTGGTGAGAGTGTGTCTGGTGAGAGTGTGTCAGGTGAGAGTGTGTCTGGTGAGAGTGTGTCTGGTGAGAGTGTGTCTGGTGAGAGTGTGTCTGGTGAGAGTGTGTCAGGTAAGAGTGTGTCAGGTGTGTGTGTCAGGTGAGAGTGTGTCTGGTGAGAGTGTGTCAGGTTAGAGTGTGTCAGGTGAATGTGTGTCAGGTGAGTGTGTGTCTGGTGAGTGTATGTGTCAGGTGAGAGTGTGTCTGGTGAGAGTGTGTCTGGTGAGAGTGTGTCTGGTGAGAATGTGTCAGGTGAGAGTGTGTCAGGTGAGTGTGTGTGTCAGGTGTGTGGTGTGTCAGGTGAGAGTATGTCAGGTAAGAGTGTGTCAGGTGAGAGTGTGTCTGGTGAGATTGTGTCAGGTGTGTGTGTGTCTGGTGAGAGTGTGTCAGGTGAGAGTGTGTCAGGTGAGAGTGTGTCAGGTGAGAGTGTGTCTGGTGAGAGTGTGTCTGGTGAGAGTGTGTCTGGTGAGAGTGTGTCAGGTGAGTGTGTGTCTGGTGTGTGTGTCTGGTGTGTGTTTGGGTCAGGTGTGTGTTTGGGTCAGGTGAGAGTGTGTCAGGTGAGAGTGTGTCTGGTGAGAGTGTGTCAGGTGTGTGTGTGTCTGGTGAGAGTGTGTCAGGTGAGAGTGTCAGGTGAGAGTGTGTCAGGTGAGAGTGTGTCTGGTGAGAGTGTGTCAGGTGTGTGTGTGTCAGGTGAGAGTGTGTCAGGTGAGAGTGTGTCAGGTGAGAGTGTATCTGGTGAGAGTGTGTCTGGTGAGAGTGTGTCCGGTGAGTGTGTGTCTGGTGTGTGTGTCTGGTGTGTGTTTGGGTCAGGTGTGTGTTTGGGTCAGGTGAGAGTGTGTCTGGTGAGAGTGTGTCTGGTGAGAGTGTGTCAGGTGAGAGTGTGTCTGGTGAGAGTGTGTCTGGTGAGAGTGTGTCAGGTGAGAGTGTGTCAGGTGAGAGTGTGTCTGGTGAGAGTGTGTCAGGTGAGAGTGTGTCAGGTGAGAGTGTGTCTGGTGAGAGTGTCAGGTGAGAGTGTGTCAGGTGTGTGTGTGTCTGGTGAGAGTGTGTCAGGTGAGAGTGTGTCAGGTGAGAGTGTGTCTGGTGAGTGTGTGTCAGGTGAGAGTGTGTCTGGTGAGAGTGTGTCAGGTGAGAGTGTGTCTGGTGTGTGTGTGTCAGGTGTGTGTGTGTCAGGTGAGAGTGTGTCAGGTGAGAGTGTGTCTGGTGAGAGTGTGTCAGGTGAGAGTGTGTCTGGTAAGAGTGTGTCAGGTGAGAGTGTGTCTGGTGAGAGTGTGTCAGGTGAGAGTGTGTCTGGTGTGTGTGTGTCAGGTGTGTGTGTGTCAGGTGAGAGTGTGTCAGGTGAGAGTGTGTCTGGTGAGAGTGTGTCAGGTGAGAGTGTGTCTGGTGAGTGTGTGTCTGGTGAGAGTGTGTCAGGTGAGAGTTTGTCAGGTGAGTGTGTGTCTGGTGAGAGTGTGTCAGGTGAGAGTGTGTCAGGTGAGAGTGTGTCTGGTGAGAGTGTGTCAGGTGAGAGTGTGTCAGGTGTGTGTGTGTCTGGTGAGAGTGTGTCAGGTGAGAGTGTGTCAGGTGAGTGTGTGTCAGGTGAGTGTGTGTCAGGTGAGAGTGTGTCTGGTGAGAGTGTGTCAGGTGAGAGTGTGTCTGGTGAGAGTGTGTCTGGTGTGTGTTTGGGTCAGGTGTGTGTTTGGGTCAGGTGAGAGTGTGTCTGGTGAGAGTGTGTCTGGTGAGAGTGTGTCAGGTGAGAGTGTGTCTGGTGAGAGTGTGTCTGGTGAGAGTGTGTCTGGTGAGAGTGTGTCAGGTGTGTGTGTCAGGTGAGAGTGTGTCTGGTGAGAGTGTGTCAGGTTAGAGTGTGTCAGGTGAGTGTGTGTCAGGTAAGAGTGTGTCAGGTGTGTGTGTCAGGTGAGAGTGTGTCTGGTGAGAGTGTGTCAGGTTAGAGTGTGTCAGGTGAGTGTGTGTCAGGTGAGTGTGTGTCTGGTGAGTGTATGTGTCAGGTGAGAGTGTGTCTGTTGAGAGTGTGTCTGGTGAGAGTGTGTCTGGTGAGAATGTGTCAGGTGAGAATGTGTCAGGTGAGAGTGTGTCAGGTGAGTGTGTGTGTCAGGTGAGTGTGTGTGTCAGGTGTGTGTGTGTCAGGTGAGAGTGTGTCAGGTAAGAGTGTGTCAGGTGAGAGTGTGTCTGGTGAGATTGTGTCAGGTGAGAGTGTGTCTGGTGAGAGTGTGTCAGGTGAGAGTGTGTCAGGTGAGAGTGTGTCTGGTGAGAGTGTGTCTGGTGAGAGTGTGTCTGGTGAGAGTGTGTCAGGTGAGAATGTGTCAGGTGAGAGTGTGTCAGGTGAGTGTGTGTCAGGTGAGTGTGTGTGTCAGGTGTGTATGTGTCAGGTGAGAGTGTGTCAGGTAAGAGTGTGTCAGGTGAGAGTGTGTCTGGTGAGAGTGTGTCAGGTGAGAGTGTGTCTGGTGAGAGTGTGTCTGGTGAGAGTGTGTCAGGTGAGAGTGTGTCAGGTGAGAGTGTGTCTGGTGAGAGTGTGTCTGGTGAGAGTGTGTCTGGTGAGAGTGTGTCAGGTGAGAGTGTGTCTGGTGAGAGTGTGTCAGGTGAGAGTGTGTCAGGTGAGAGTGGGTCAGGTGTGTGTTTGGGTCAGGTGTGTGTTTGGGTCAGGTGAGAGTGGGTCAGGTGTGTGTTTGGGTCAGGTGTGTGTTTGGGTCAGGTGTGCGTTTGGGTCAGGTGAGAGTGTGTCAGGTGAGAGTGGGTCAGGTGTGTGTTTGGGTCTGGTGTGTGTTTGGGTCTGGTGTGTGTTTGGGTCAGGTGTGTGTTTTGGTCAGGTGTGTGTGTGTGTGTGTGTTCATGTGTCAGTCTGACCTCCAATAGATTAATTGGGGTTATAACATAGAGAAAAGAATGGAGCCTCATTATAGAAGACAATCTTTGTGTCTGTCTGCAAATCCACAAAACACATTTAATGATCTAAATATATTCTCTCTTCTCTCTCTCCCATCTATCTCTTCTCTCTCTCTTCTCTCTCATCTATCTCTTCTCTCTCTCCTCTCTCTACTCTCTCTCCTCTCTCCTCTCTCTCCTTTCTCTACTCTCTCTCCTCTCTCTCCTCTCTCCTCTCTCTCCTCTCTCTCCTCTCTCTCTCCTCTCTCTCTCCTCTCTCTTCTCTCTCTTCTCTCTCTCTTCTCTCTTCTCTCTCTCTTCTCTCTCTCCTCTCTCTCCTCTCTCTCTTCTCTCTCTCTTCTCTCTCTCTTCACTTC